>NC_083571.1:25285053-25502553 GCF_027579695.1 Neoarius graeffei | reverse complement strand
TAACAACCGTGAATCATGCATGGATCATCAGGTTTTACACAAACCTGTGGAGTCCATGCTAGCTCAAGTGTACACTGGGAGACATACCTTCTAAATACAAAGATATTTTCTAATTTATTTCAATATTCTATAAAAATTATACTTTTCACTCATGTTATTGCAGATAATTTGTATCATTTGTAATTAAACATTTTCTCAAGCTTATAAAACAGAAGCTCCTCTGGACCTAAGAAAGGTGTTAAACACCATGATGGTGTTTTTTGCAGCTCAATATTCTCAACCTTGCTCATCGTGCGAACATCCAGAGTGTGATATCAGGTTTGCTGATGCTGCTGGATTAGTGTGATTTTGTACAAGTTATTTAAGTGTGTGTGTGGTGTGTGTGGGGGGGGGGAGTGCACCCAATGGTGTGTCTCTCATCCAGCTCTCCTCATACCATAAATTAGAGGAACCCCAGAGGTGAACTATATACGACCTAGTTTTCATATTCTTTCTCTCTTGTTCTCACTTTCTTACACACACACACACACACACACAAACCTACAGTGTTAGTGAACAACATACATTCAACACCAGATATATTGGCAGTCCATGAAAATGAGCGTAAATGAATATGTATAATGAATAACACATGCAATCTTTGGTTTAAGCAGATGGAAATAAACATTTTTATTCAAACAAACATCTCATCTCATTTCATTATCTCTAGCTGCTTTATCCTGTTCTACAGGGTCGCAGGCAAGCTGGAGCCTATCCCAGCTGACTACGGGCGAAAGGCGGGGTACACCCTGGACAAGTCGCCAGGTCATCACAGGGCTGACACATAGACACAGACAACCATTCACACTCACATTCACACCTACGGTCAATTTAGAGTCACCAGTTAGCCTAACCTGCATGTCTTTGGACTGTGGGGGAAACCGGAGCACCCGGAGGAAACCCACGCGGACACGGGGAGAACATGCAAACTCCGCACAGAAAGGCCCTCGCCGGCCACGGGGCTCGAACCTGGACCTTCTTGCTGTGAGGCGACAGTGCTAACCACTACACCACCGTGCCGCCCTCAAACAAACATGAAAAATTTTCTTAAGTTTTAAGTTTAAGGTTTTAAGTTAAGTTTATATCTTAATTTTATTTAGTTTTCTTAATTAAGTATTGAAACTTTTCCTGCAAAAACAATCAACTCCCCCTCAATTCATATCTGCTAAAGATGGCCCTAGAGAGAATAACAGTAATGAGCCTCTTCCTGTAAAGTCTGGCAAAAATCTGAGTCCACTCCTCCGTGCACTCCTCCAAGGTCCTTTATAATCTTACATTTGTGCAGTGGTCTTCTCTTTTCAGTTCAAAGCCTGAGACTGAGAAGTGTTTGATCATGGCACCACAAACAAAATGTTTATGTATTTACAATATACGATAATTACAACTAAGAATGCAGACAAAGGTGATCGTGATTAGTCGGGAAGCAGACAAGAAGGAAAGAGTTACAGATGGAAGCACGTGCCTTTATTACTTGTAAATGTCACCAAGAAGAAAATTTAAAATGAACAGTCACAAAATGCACGGGTTGAACAAATAATAGTGATCAGTGATTGGTTGGGAACAATGGTGATCAGTGCTTGGTCATTAAGAACAATAGTGATCAGTGATTGTTCATTAAGAGCATATATTATTAATGATTAGTCATTAAGGACAGTGGTGATCAGTGATTGGGTTAATGGTGATCAGTGATTGTTCATTAATAACAAATGTGGTCAGTGATCATTCATTAAGAACATTTGTGATCAGTGATTGGGAAGTAAACCAATGGGGATCAGTGATTAGTCACTTTTGTGGCAATTGTTAATAGTGATTTATAATCAAGAACATCCACGATCAGTGATTAGTCATTAAGCATATCCATGATCAGTGGTTAGTCATCAAGAGCATCCATGGTCAGTGACTAGTCATTAAGAACAGTTGTGATCAGTGATTTGGGTTAATGGTGATCAGTGATTGTTCATTAATAACAACTGTTATACGTGATTAGTCATTAAGAACAACTGTGTGTAGTGCTTGGTCATAAAGCACATCCATGATCAGAGATTGGTCATTAAGAACATATATGATCAGTGACTAGTCATTAAGAACAGTTGTGATCAGTGATTTGGGTTAATGGTGATCAGTGATTGTTCATTAATAACAACTGTTATACGTGATTAGTCATTAAGAACAACTGTGTGTAGTGCTTGGTCATAAAGCACATCCATGATCAGAGATTGGTCATTAAGAACATATATGATCAGTGATTAGTCATTAAGAACAGTTGTGATCAGTGATTTGGGTGAATGGTGAGCCATCATTGTTCATTAATAACAACTGCGATCTATGATTAGTCATTAAGAACATTGGTGATCAGTGATTGGGAATAATGGTGATCAGTGATTGATAAATAAAACAACAGAGATCAGTGATTAGTCATGTAGAACAATGGGGGTAGTGATTGGTCAATAAAACAGTTGTGTTCAGTGATTAGTCATTAAGAAAAATGGTGAGTAGTGATTGGTTAGTAAAACAGTGGTGCCCCATGATTAGTCATTAAGAACAACTGTGAGTAGTGATTGGTCAGTAAAACAGTGGCAATTGGTGATTGGTCATTAAGAACACATGTGATTAGTCATGAAATGATGTGGCTCAGTAGTGATTTGTCATTCAGAACAATATTGATCAGTGATCAATAACCCTAGTCACAATTTCTTTCATTGTTTTTTTTTGACAGCCATGCCTGAAGTCCTTATCAAGACAACAACAACTACTACTACTACTACTACTACAAAAACGAATACAATTTAAACTATAAGGTCTTGTTGCCATCTGTTAGGCTTCATCCAGTGACCTGCTGATACACTGCAGCTACAATCCATTCAATCCAGGACCAATCTCGGTGATGGTTAGTTCACTTTTCAGCTTTAGATTGGATGTTAAATGGTATTAGAATCTGTGTTATTTATTTATTTATTTGAGATATTAAATATTCATTCATCCATCCATCCATCCATCCATCCATCCTGCTCAGCCTAAACCACAACTCTATGTTTGAGGCAGAAATTCATCCCACTATAATTCAGTATTTATACTGTAGTTGCTGTTTTGTTTGTTTACTTGTCTTACTTGCACCTGCCCTTGAGGGTCTTGTGAGGTTTATATTGTACAAATATTATATATGGAAGATATTACATGGTTGTGTGAAGATATGAAGTTTATCTTCGAGTGGTGAATTTATATTTCACGAGTGAGCGAAGCGAATAAACTTCATATCATCACGCAACCATGTAATGTTCTTTATATTCTATGGACACAGCCACAAAAATATGCAAGTTAATCTAAAGAATTTAAATTTTGAACCAGTTCACCATTTTGACAACGCACATCAAGTCAGCGGGAAAGCACTGGAAGTGACGTCATTGGTATGAAATATTGGGAAATATGTCACTCAGATCCGCGATGTATTTTGTATGAAAAATGCGAGTTTTTCAACACGAGAAGATAAACTTCATATCTTCAAGCCAACGTGTGATTTTCTTTTTATTATAC
Organism: Neoarius graeffei; assembly: GCF_027579695.1. Classification (NCBI taxonomy): domain Eukaryota; kingdom Metazoa; phylum Chordata; class Actinopteri; order Siluriformes; family Ariidae; genus Neoarius; species Neoarius graeffei. Next base: position 25,498,983 of record NC_083571.1, on the reverse strand, counting down.
AGACACGTTCACAAACAAAAAGTACCCAAATTTATCAAAATAATTCACTGATTTCCTCACAAGTCACATATAATGATTTATTATATCCTTACCTTAATCCTCTTCATCCCTACTGGGACATAAGGCCATATCCCTCATCTAAAATACACGGAGTGCAGAATTATTAGGCAAGTTGTATTTTTGAGGATTAGTTTTATTATTGAACAACAACTATGTTCTCAATCAAACAAAAAGACTCATAAATATCAAAGCTGAATATGTATGGAAGTTAGAGTGGGGTGTTTTTAGTTTTGGCCATTTTAGGAGAATATGTATGTGTTCAGGTAACTTTCACTGTGCAGAATTATTAGGCAACTTAATAAAAACCAAATATGTAGCCAATTCACTTATTTATTTTCACCAGGTACACTGATATGACAACTCCAGATTTGCAAATAAACATATCTGACATTCAAACACAAAACAAAAACAAATCAGTGACCAATATACCCACCCTTCTTCATGAGGACACTCAAAAGCCTTCCATCCATAGATTCTGTCAATTTCTTTATCTGTTCACGACCAACATTGTGTGCAGCAGCAACCACGGCCTCCCAGATGCTGTTCAGAGAGGTGTACTGTTTTCCCTCTTTGTAGACCTCACGTTTTATAATGGACCACAGGTTCTCTATGGGGTTTAGGTCAGGTGAACAAGGGGGCCATGTCATTATTTTTTTCACCTTTCAGACCTTTACTGGCTAGCCACGCAGTGGAGTATTTGGACGCATGAGATGGAGCGTTATCCTGCATGAAAATCATGTTGTTCTTGAAAGATGCTGACTTTTTCCTATACCACTGCTTGAAGAAGGTTTCTTCCAGGAACTGGCAGTAGGTCTGGGAGTTGAGTTTGAGTCCATCCTCAACTCAAAAAGGTCCAACAAGCTCGTCTTTGATGATACCAGCCCACAGCAGTACTCCACCTCCACCTTGCTGGCGTCTGAGTCGAAGTGGAGCTCTGTGCCCATTACTGATCCAGCCACAGGCCCATTCATCTGGCCCATCAAGAGTCACTCTCATCTCATCAGACCACCTTAGAAAAATCAGTCTTAAGATATTTCTTGGCCCAGTCTTGATGTTTTATCTTGTGTGCCTTACTCAGTGGTGGTCGTTTTTCAGCCTTCCTTACCTTGGCCATGTCCCTCAGTATTGCACACCTTGTACTCTTTGACACTCCAGGAATGTTGCAACTCTGGAATATGGCAGAACTGGATGCTAATGGCTGCTTGTTAGCTTCACGCTTGATTTTCCACAGATCATGTGCAGTTATTTTGCGCCTTTTTTTCCCCACACGCTTCTTTCAACCCTGTTGACTATTTGCAATGAAACGCTTGATTGTTCAGTGATCACGTTTCAACATCTTCACAATTTCAAGAGTGCTGCATCCGTCTGCAAGACATCTCACAATTTTATACTTTTCAAAGTCTGTCAGATCTCTCTTCTGACCCATTTTGCCAGAGGAAAAGAGGTTGCCTAATAATTATGCACACCTGATATAGCGTGTTGATGTCATTAGACCACACCCCCTCTCATTACACAGATGCACAGCACCTGATATACTTAATTGGTAGTAGGCTTTCAAGCCTAAACAGCTTGGAGTGGGACAACATGCATTAAAAGGATGTTGTGGTCAAAATACTCACTTGCCTAATAATTCTGCACTCAGTGTATTCCCATGCAGGGATTGACCAAGGATGGCTCACGTGACATAAAATAGTTCCACCACTGATTAAGCAATGTATCTCACAACGTCAAAAAATTAAAAAATGTATATGGTGTGAGTCAGTCATGGTATATCCTGGATATACCATGAACTGACATCATAATTTCAAGCTATACGGCTGACTCAACTCAGAGCTGTGGCTCCGCGAGCATTTCTGTGTGTGTAGATCTACACATCATGATCACACCTAGCGAGGCAGGCGATAGCATGGTACATTGCACACGCGCGGGTCAAACGTCACTCCAATGTAAACAACAAACATGGCTGCCTCCAGTGTGTTTATGCTGCGATTCAGTCTCATAGATGATGAGGATTTGGAAGATTTTATAGACTCAAGGGATGGAGAGAATACAAAAAAACAAACAAACTATGGATTAGCCATCGTGGAGAGGGACAAAGATGATGAGTTAGACCTCAATTTCTTTTCTTCAGATTTATTTCTAATTCTTTATAGTTAACGCTTTTATTTTGGAATTTTTTGATGAGGGATATAAATGAAATATACCATGCATTGAGAGGCTCCAGTAATTATGGATTCTCTGAGGTGACTGGCATAGTACTGCGCCCCTCACAAAACAGTATGCCAGTTTATAATGCCAGTCACCTCAGAGAATCCATAATTTCAACTGGAGCCTCTCAGTGCATGGTACATTTGATTACTATGGACATGAGTGTTTTACTGGGAAATACGCCACTCATATTTTTCATACAAGCTCCATCCGGGTCATGGAGAACCAAAACCGTGACATAAATCTCTATATATCACTCATGAGGAAATTGATGAATTGTTCTAATAAATTTGGGTACTTTTTGTTTGTGAATATGTCGATATAATAAAAAGAAAATCACATGATGGCTTGAAGATATGAAGTTTATCTTCTCGTTTTGAAAAACTCATATTTTTAGAAGAAGAAGAAAAAGCCTTTATTTGTCACATGTACACTCAAGTACAGTGAAATTCGCTCTCTGCATTTAACCCATCTGAAGCAGTGAACACACACATGCACACACAAGTGAGCAATGAGCACACACACATACCCAGAGCGTGTATTTTCATATGAACTACATCGCGGATCTGAGTGACATATTTAAATAATATTGGCTGGTGCTGAGTGGTATATCAGATAAATTTCATTCAGCTAGCATGATACTGAACAAGTCGAAGACGAGTAGGTAAATGGAATATATGTGATATACCATGAAAAAAAGCCAGCCAATATTATTATTATTATTATACATACACATACACACTCTCTTTTCCAGTTTCTCGATGTCCATTGGTACGTTTTTCTCTTGTAAACAGAGGGGAACCACACATCACACACATCACATTATCTCTAGCCGCTTTATCCTTCTACAGGGTCGCAGGCAAGCTGGAGCCTATCCCAGCTGACTACGGGCGAAAGGCGGGGTACACCCTGGACAAGTCGCCAGGTCATCACAGGGCTGACACATAGACACAGACAACCATTCACACTCACATTCACACCTACGGTCAATTTAGAGTCACCAGTCAACCTAACCTGCATGTCTTTGGACTGTGGGGGAAACCGGAGCACCCGGAGGAAACCCACGCGGACACGGGGAGAACATGCAAACTCCACACAGAAAGGCCCTTGCCGGCCCCGGGGCTCGAACCCAGGACCTTCTTGCTGTGAGGCGACAGCGCTAACCACTACACCACCGTGCCGCCCAGAGGGGAACCATCAGGGCCTTTTAAGCCTTCAAAGAAGACCCAAACATAGCATTTCAAATGTTATATTTAATTTCTTTCATTCTTTAATTGCTTTCATAATTTCATGATAATTATTCTCTTCTGATTCTAATTTGGCCTCATTTTCTATCAAATTTGCTTCAGAAATGAAAGGGTTACTGTCCTGAAAACATTAAAATCAAGTTATCCAATGAGATTGTTTTGTTTGTTGTCTCTAGGCTGAGAAGAGTTTAGAGCTGGCTCACTCATTGGTTTGGACTTCATTACCGGGACAGAAGGTCATGACAGTATATGTTTATGTAGGAAGTGACAGATGAGTTAACCCAGCCTTTCTCAACTGGGGTGCCGCGGCACCCTAGGGTGCCATCTGGCTTCGTTAGGGGTGCCATCAAAAATTATATATTCTAACATTGAAATAAATAAAATGAATTAAAATTCCAAAAAACGATAGTTACACTAATGCAGATCATCGCCGCCTCATGCATCATCAAAATTTGTCTCACGGCCCCCTTTCCCATGTCACAACGTCACTGCCGGGGTCAGCGTATGGTCAGCGTGACTGCGTATATTTTATATGGGGGTGCCTTGAGAATTTGCATACTTCTGAAGGGTGTCATGACTGAAAAAAGGTTGAGAAACGCTGAGTTAACCAATCAGATTTTGATTTATAGTGGACGGGACCAAAAATTTATCGCCGTCAGCCTTCTCGAAGGCCAACGCAAGTTTAACCATGAGTCGGCGCTGTCAGTGCAGCAGTGAAATAACCTTCCAGCTGATGTAGCATTCATCAGTAATGTTAGCAAATGCTAATAAAGCAGTCATAGCTAGTGCTATCAAGAGCAAGTAGCACAGACTAACGATTGAGAAACTAAGATTTCAGTCTCCAGACTCTTCTTCCACTCACGCTTGCCACAGTATTTTTCACTCAGACTTAAGTATTCATTTCCCTCTGTAATTTACTTAGTTACTTTTAAAATCAACATTGACAGTTACACAAACGGAGCAACCTGGCAGCCTGCTGCTAATCCCTTGCAAAATCCCTTGTCCTGTTGCTTTTTCAGTGTCTGGCTAAGTTTTGGCTGAGCTCAAGTCCCAGCTCTAATAGTAACAGTTCACCACTACTTGTAAATATGCTTGAAGAATATCTAATGAGGGGCGGCACGGTGATGTAGTGGTTAGCGCTGTCTCCTCACAGCAAGAAGGTCCTGGGTTCGAGCCCCGTGGCCGGCGAGGGCCTTTCTGTGTGGAGTTTGCATGTTCTCCCCGTGTCCGCGTGGGTTTCCTCCGGGTGCTCCGGTTTCCCCCACAGTCCAAAGACATGCAGGTTAGGTTAACTGGTGACTCTAAATTGACCGTAGGTGTGAATGTGAGTGTGAATGGTTGTCTGTGTCTATGTGTCAGCCCTGTGATGACCTGGCGACTTGTCCAGGGTGTACCCCGCCTTTCGCCCGTAGTCAGCTGGGATAGGCTCCAGCTTGCCTGCGACCCTGTAGAACAGGATAAAGCGGCTAGAGATAATGAGATGAGATGAGAATATCTAATGAAGTTTTGGGAGTCTTTTGGGTGTTCAATGCATTTTCTCTTTCCCAGTGAAAAAAGAAATGCTTCTGTGCGTTGCAGCAGAAAACTGTCTCATTGAATATTCGCATCAGCTCAGACGTGTGACATCATGGTGTCTTGACAACCATGCAATATCATACACCATATTCAACACTCATTCTCCATTGAGTGACGTAATACACATAGGATAAATGATATGCTAACAATATTGCATGCTATCAAACAAAATTAATGGAACCCACTAGAACAGAATAGAATACATGTTTTTATTACATGGAAAAAGTGTCCTGTATGTATAATAATTCTTGATATTTCACTCTGATGATGTCACTCCCAGTGTTTTCCTGCTGACTAGATGCACGTTGTCAAAATGGTGAACCAGTTCAAACTTTAAGTTTAACTTGCAATTTTTTGGTGGATGTGTCCATATAATATAAAGAATATTACACGGTGGTGCAAAGATACTGTTTGAAGTTTATCTTCTTGTGTTGAAAATATGTTCAACATATCTTTTCTCTGTATATATATATATATATATATATATATATATATATATATATATATATATATATATATAAACCCCAATTCCAAAAAAGTTGGGACATTGTGTAAAACATAAAAACAGAATGTGAAGCTTTGCAAATCATAGAAGCCCTATATTTCATTGAAAATAGTACAAAGAAAACGTATAAAATGTTGAAACTGAGAAATTTTATTGTTTTTTGAAAAATATATGCTCATTTTGAATTTCATGTCAGCAACACATTTCAAAAAAGTTGGGGCAGGGGCAACAAAAGACTGATAAAGTTGTGTAATGCTAAAAAAATCTAATTTGGTTAATTGGCAACAGGTCAGTAACATGATTGGGTATAAAAAGAGCATCCCAGAGAGGCGGAGTCTCTCAGAAGTAAAGATGGGGACGGGTTCACCACTCTGTGAAAGACTGCATGGGCAAACAGTGCAACAATTTAAGAATAACGTTCCTCAATGTAAAATTGCAAAGAATTTGGGGATCATGTCATCTATGGTAGATAATATCTTTAAAAGATTCAGAGAATCTGGAGAAATCTCTGTATGCAAGAGACAAGGCTGAAAACTGACACTGGATGCCTGTGATCTTCAGGCCCTCAGGAGACACTGCATTAAAAGCAGACACGTGTCTGTAGTGGAAATCACTGTATGGGCTCAGAAACACTTCAGAAAACCATCGTCTGTGAAAACAGTTCATTACTGCATCCACAAATGCAAGTTAAACCCAGATAAAAACAATATCCAGAAACATCACCAACTTCTCTGGGCCCGAGCTCTTGTACGATGGACTGAGGCGAAGTGGAAAATTGTCCTGAGGTCTGACAAATCAAAAGTAGAATTTTTTTTTTTTTAGAAATTATGGACACCACGTCCTCCAGGCTAAAGAGGAGAGGGACCATCTGGCTTGTTATCAGTGCACAGTTCCAAAGCCAGCATCTGTTATGGTGTGAGGGTGCATCAGTGCACATGACATGGGTAGCTTGTACATCTGGGACGGCATCATTAATGCTGAATGATATATACATGTTTCAGAGCAATATGCTGCCATCCAGACTAAATATTTTTCAGGGAAGGCCTTCCTTCTTTCAGCAAGACAATGCCAAACCACTTTCTACACATATTAAAACTGCATAGCTCTGTAGTAAAAGAGTCTGGGTGCTAAACTGGCCTGCCTACAGTCCAGACCTGTCTTGCATTTAAAACATTTGGTGCATTATGAAGTGCAAAATACAACAAAGCAGACCCCAAAGTGTTGAGCAACTGAAATTGTATATCAGGCACGAATGTGACAACATTTCTCTTTCAAAACTACAGCAGTCTCCTCAGTTCCCAAACATTTACAGAGTATTGTTAAAAGTAGAGGTGATGCAACACAGTGGTAAACATGCCCCTGTCCCAATTTTTTTTTAAATGTGATGCTGACATCAAATTCAAAATGAGAATATATTTTTCAAAAAACAATAAAATTTCTCAGTTTCAACATCTGATATGTTGTCTTTGTACTATTTTCAATGAAATATAGGCTTTCCATGATTTGCAAATTATTGCATTCTGGTTTTTTTTGGAATTGGGGTTGTATATTGGTGTGTATATATATATATATATATATACACCAATATATTCCATGAGTTATTCCATGAGTCATACATTGTCAGGTACGTGAGGGAGGCGGATGTATGTGCAGAAGTGTTCAGTTTAATAAAGTGCATATAAATATAAATACACACAAAGGCAAACAGTCCAAAATGGCAGGCAAGATTAGATACATGAAAACAGGCAAAAGGGTCGGTCGAGGTGTAAACAGTACATAAAAAGCTAAGTGAGAACAATAACGAGAAACAGGCACAAGAATAAAGAAACCAGAAAACCAAGAACACAGGTAAAAAGGTTCAGTAATGTGTACTTAACGTAGCATAATATTTTGCGATGCAATTGCATCAGCTCAGTCCTTAAATAGGTAAACACAGTTCTCTAATTGAGTTCCTTGCTCATGGCACACATGCTGGAGTCCACTCGGCGCTTGCTGGAGTCCACTTGGAGCACGCACAGCCTGAGGCGCGCCTTCAGGTGCACGCACCACAGCACACAGGGCTGACAGAACCCCCTCCTAAAAAGCTCCCTCTGGGAGCAAAAATCCATAATACTCAGCCCTGGTGGGGTTTCGGGCTCAGGCTCAGGACATGACTTGGGTTCTTGGCCAGGAGTGAGCTTGCGCTGAGGACTTGACTTGGGTTCTGGGCCGGAATCGTGCTCATACTCCGGAACTGACTTGAATCTTGGACTAGGCTCGGCTCCAGGACAGAAGGTGGCCTCACACTCCAGGCTGGATTCAAGCTCTGGAGATGAGTTGAGCTTTGGGCTGGACTCTAGCTCCAGCTCAGGAGATGACTCAGGCTTGGGCTCTGGATCTGGCTTGGGCTCAGGGCTGGACTCAAGCTCTGGAGATGATTTGAGCTTCAGCGATGACTCTGACTCCAGCTCAGGAGATGAGTCAAGCTGGAGTTCTGGAACTGACTTGGAGGTAGGGCTGGGCTCGAGTTCAGGTGATGACTTGAGCTCTGGTGACAACTCTGGATCCAGCTCAGGAGATGACTTGACCTGGAGTTCAGGAACTGGTTTAGATACAGGGCTGGAAGTGTGCTCAAGCTCCAAAGATGACTTGAACTCTGGCTCCAGCTCAGGAGATGACTCAAGATGGAGTTCTGGAACTGCCTTGGATGTAAGGCTGAGCTCAAGCTCAGGAGATGACTTGAGCTCTGGACTTGGCTCTCTTATGGATTGTGGACCTGGCTCAGGTACAGGCTCAAGCTCTGTCAGCGCACTGCTTTGGTCCTGATTAGGACCTGGCGATGGGACGACACAGACGTCTATATGGCCAGCTGAGGCAGAGGTCGTTCCGACATCCTCTGACACAGATTCAAGAACAGGCTCAGGTTCTGGCCTTAACTCTGGCACCAGCACTGAAACTGGCGCAGATGCCGACTCTGGGGTTGGCTCTGGAGTAGGCACTGACACAGGCTCTGGCGCTGGCTCTGGAGTAGGCACTGACACAGGCTCTGACGCTGGCTCTGGAGTAGGCATTGACACAGGCTCTGACACAGGCTCTAGAGTAGGCTCTGACACAGACTCTGGAGTAGGCTCCGATGCAGGCTCTGGAGCAACGGCCTCCTTAGCTGGGTCGGCCACTGGCATGATTGCCCCTCCCCAAAACTTCTCATGGGGTTCCACCTTTTCTAATGATTCAAAAATGAACTTGAGCATGGCAAAGAAAGTCTGTGAACTTCGAAGACACAGGTGCTCGACACGAATCAGGTAATCCACCCATCTGCGTGCTTATCCAGCAATAAACGTTAGTATGAAGCTTACCCAGATGGGTTTGGGTGGTTTGGGCTCTTGGAGGTCCTCATAGAAGAAGTCACACTGTAACTTGAATCCCATAGGGTGATATATTCAGTAATAGATTGCCGGGGGGCTCCAGTCAGTCTTCAGCCAAAAATACAAAGCGAGGGGCTGAGACAGGGAAACCCAGAAGCGGCATGGGATTGAGTACTGAAACGCTTCTGCTACATCCATTGTATGGCGAAGTATTCTGTCAGGTACGCGAGGGAGGCGGATGTATGTGCAGAAGTGTTCAGTTTAATAAAGTGCATATGTAAATACAAATACACACAAAGGCTAACAGTCCAAAACGGCAGGCAAGATCAGATACGTGAAAACAGGCAAAAGGGTCAGTCAAGGCATAAACAGTACATAAAAGGCTAAGCAAGAACAATAACGAGAAACAGACACAAGAATAAAGAAACCAGGAAACCAAGAACACGGGTAGAAAGGCTCGGTAATGCGTACTTAACATAGCATAATACTTCGTGATGCAATTGCATCAGCTCAGTCCTTAAATAGGTAAACACAGTTCTCTAATTGAGTTCAGGTGCACTTTGTTCACGACACGCGTGCTGGAGTCCACTCGGCGTATGCACAGCCCGAGGCGTGCCTTCAGGTGCGCGCACCACAGCACTCAGGACTGACATACATAAACTGATCGCTGACGAGGCATGTAGCACTGAGTTGGCTATAAGCCATGTACGACAAGATTGAGTGGAATAACTGTTTTATTCTATCTACATTCACTGGATTTTGAGAAACAGAGCATTTTTATTTTTTGTCAATTCAATAAATAAAAACTTTATACAAAACGTCCAACAAAATAATTTCCTCTTAGAATGTAAACAAACCAGCGAAATGACAGTAGCAATTTGTGAAAAATGATATAATATTCTTTATATAATATTAAATTCTTGAAAAATTAAAAAAGATACGTTCTTACCATCAATTACTTTTATTCCATATTTTGTTGCTTTTTTGTATTTTGGGGGGTTTTGTTTTCGAGTAGCGTTTTTATTTTGCCCTTGGTTGGTTCAGCAACATGCGCCGCCATTTTGTTTTTCTCTACTTACAGTATCCTTGACTTGCAAATGACGTCAAAGCAAAATAGAAACCTGGATGTCGGCCATGTTGGTGGATATACAAATGCGGGGTCAAGCGACATTCCATACAAAACATAGTCACACATATGCAACTCTCTCTGTTTTTTCACTGCTTTAAGTGTTCTTTTAGCTCTGCCATATCTTTCTGCTGTATATGGTTGTGGTCACAACAGTACTCGTGACCGTGGCACGTTCCGATTTTTTAGAATTCCGTCTGTGATTCAGAAAGAGGGCGAGGAAACTCTGAGGTTTAGTACAGAGAGGAGACGAGCACGGCCGAACAACATCGGCAGGGCTGATCTAACAGAGACTAAAACCAAAACAGCTCGTGTTTGGAGTAATCGTTTTATCTCAGGTGAGATTCAAAAGCTTTCTCGATAATATCATGGAAGAATTTTATTTTGTGTTGCTAGAATTTTGCTATAAAATGAGCGTTCTCTTGTCATGGTTCACTCTGTCGTTGTTATAATTTTAACACATGTATTACCATTTCGCTTCTAGGAGCGCCAGAAAAATTATACGATAGAAACAATCCAAACTGGGCACCCACTCAGAAAATGGGCTATGTTTCATCCAAGGTCGGACTTGATTCTTCAGCAGCCAAACCAGATAGAACGTGATATTTGGGTACTCGATGGTCTGTAGAAGCATCTTATCTTCAGAAAAATCTGACTTTTTAAAATAACATGGGTCAAAACCACACATATTTATCTAATCTTTGTATCAAATCTTCAATCGAGCGTTCAAATTGTGGTAATACTGAAAAAATTTAGCATTGTTTACAGACACGCTTTCAACGGCTGTTGTGCTAATTGCTTTGTATAGACCCTTTTCACTCACGTGACCTTTGTAAACGCGACCGCCATTTTGGACATGAAGAAATAACGGTTTATGGCACAGACCCTTTTGGTTCTCGATCATCTAGTTGCTACAATGACTGCTTAGACTGCAACAATAATACCTAACACACATTTAAGTATCCGTCGTGAAGACGTGAAACTCGTTGAGTGACGAGTGTGTTCATTGATAAGCTAACACAATCTAAAAGTAGACATACCATCACACTGCCCTGGCGCTGTGTACAGTTTACCTTCTATGGTTTGTGCACTCACTATTTGCCATTACTTTCTCCAACCCAGTGTTCGAACTATGCCGATATTTTCAGGGGGTCCCTTTTTTTCCCTTGGGGGGGTGCTTGTGCTTGTCTCAGAGCGCGGATCTCCAAACACATGAGAAGCCTATCTTACGCACATATCACGCGGACTCCACACCTCCACACACGCATCGCATCTGAAGTCATAACTCATCAGGGGAAATCGTGTCCGCATTGGCATGTTCAAAAAACAACCTCGTGTCAACAATGATACCACACGCAAGAAAAAAAAAAAAACAGTCAGGCTACTCAACACAGCTGATCCACAGCAGCACCAAAGCATCACTGGAAATCATGTCAACAACCAATCTTCCATTTCAACACGCGTCAACAAACAAATGGCACCACAAACATGCACGAATCGGTCAGGCTACTGATTCCAAACCCACAGCAGACGAATAATTAAATGCATCTTACCTTAAAGCAGAATCGACCACAAAGGAAGTGTGTTGGCACTGTTGGCACACTTCCTTTCTACTAGTTTGTGTCCCCAACCTGGCAGCAGCAGTCGTTGTCATATCGGTTTATTTTATCTTTGATGTAAACATAACACTTCTGATATGCAAATGCTTCCCATTACACACGATTGCTATGTCAATAAACATCATTTTGCCAATATTTTAGAGACCATCCATCTTCTCCGTCGGTCAGCATCTGTCGGGATCCGATAAAATGATAAATCTTGCCTTGTGTGTTGATGGTTACTACATCCAGGTGCACAACAATATAATGGCATGATGGAAGTCTTGCTGAAAGTAAAAACTTTCTTTGATGGCTATATTCCTTTCGATGCTTCGCCGTAGTTCCTCGTTGTTGGCTGTGGTAGATTACTGGTAGTACATGTCCAAAATGGCGGCCGCGTTAGTCGTGACGTCACGTGAAAAGGGTCTATATCCACCATCATGGCGGATGCTCATGATGTAGCATATTTTGATCATGTAGTTGCAAGTCATCTATATGAGTTGATATCCTTGTAAGAATTGATTCCTCAATTCTTACAGAGCCCCACAGTTATGGAACAGCCTTCCAAGTAGTGTTCGGAACTCAGACACAGTCTCAGTGTTTAAGTCTAGGCTGAAAACATATCTGTTTAGTCAAGCCTTTTGTTAATGGTGTTTATGAGGTAAAGGTGTAGATCTGGAGGGTCCTCAGACAGAGTGTTTTGGTAAACTGGGATGTATGGATGCTGTCAGTCCCTACTCACTTGCTCACTCGAGTTTGTTGACAGTGTAGTGGTTGGCTGCTTTATGTCCTGGGGCTCCCTCGTGCCTGTGTTACCTTCTGGCTCCCCTTTTAGTTATGCTGTCATAGTTAGTTTTGCTGGAGTCCCTGCTTGCACTCAGCAAAATGTATTAATACTCATCAAGTGACATTAGGCATACCTAACAGCCTATGTTTTCTCTCTTTTTCTCTTTTTCTCCCCTCCCCCCCACTCGGTCTGTCCCTCTGAATTACATGTCAATCCTGGGATCGAGATGCTGACCTCTTCTGCTCCTCGGACCTGCCTGATCCATCCTGATGCCCTACGTCTGGTTGGAGCCTCATCACATCGCTCCTGTGGAGGACGGCCCCATATGGACAGTCGAAAGTCACACTTGGAGGACGCTCTGGACTCTTATAGTAATGCTTTTATGTCTGAGGACTACAGTTGACTTGCTAATTTTAGGACTGCAGTTGTTATGAACAGTTTTGCACTCAAGTTTCCATCAGTGAAGAGTTATAACATCAGCGAAACAGATTTCATGTTAAAACTGTTAAAAATGTTATAATCACATTGTCTGTTATCACCCAAATGAGGATGGGTTCCCTTTTGAGTCTGGTTCCTCATGAGGTTTCTTCCTCATGTCGTCTGAGGGAGTTTTTCCTTGCCACCGTCGCCACAAGCTTGCTCATTGGGCATAGATTAGGGATAAAATTAGCTCATGTTTAAAGTCATTAAAATTCTGTAAAGCTGCTTTGCGACAATGTCTATTGTTAAAAGCGCTATAGAAATAAACTTGACTTGACTTGACTTGATAGCCTAGTACTGGAGTAGCCAATCAGAACGCGCGATTGCTCATATCTAGTGAATGTGGATAGAATAAATGTGTATATATATATATATGAGTGATTCCACGCTTATGGGTACTGAAATGGGGACATGAACTTATTTTTAAAAATTCACCTAAAACCATTTATTTTTTTACCATCAGGTCACAAAACATGTAATCTTTAATGACTGATATGTTAAAAGATAACTTTAATTTTCTGAGATGTAATAAAAACATATTTATATGCCAAAGTCAAGCCTATGAGTTCCAAAATGATGTCTGTTACATTACTTCTGTTACGATTGTCCATCTCGCGTCTGTTACAAATTAATTACAATCTAGCTATATACCATGTTAATCTTATTGAAAGAATGTGCATGTTTATTCTACTACACATGTTTATTAATTATATTTGCTAAAACATCACCTTCCTATGTTTCAAAAAGTAATTCTACATTGTTAAAATTGAGAATATATATGTCCACAACACTTCTGTTACGTTCTGACTTTGGCATATAAATATGTTTTTATTACAGCTCAGAAAATTAAAGTTATCTTTTAACATATCATTCATTAAAGATTACATGTTTTGTGACCTGATGGTAAAAAAAGAAATGGTTTTAGGTGAATTTTTAAAAATAAGTTCATGTCCCCATTTCAGTACCCATAAGCGTAGAATCACTCATATATATATATACACCTGAACTTTGTTTTGTTGTTCAAGGTGACATGATTTTATTTTTGTCTTGTTGTTTGTATTAAACCCATTTAACTTGAGCGACCAATTAGCCAAACCAATATAAGAAGTCACCAAGAAACAGACTAATTAGGAAAAGGATGAGTTGTAAACAAAAACAAACAAACAAACAAACAAACACATTAGCCCCCTCTAAAAAAAAAAAACATGCTTTTAGTGGGTTTGATGCAGGGGGTTAGTCCTCTTGAGTCTTCCTCTCTCTTTCTGGTTCTTTGTTCCTGTGACTTATTGTTGTTGTTTTGCTAAATCGGCGTCCTTCTCTCGTGCTCCTGTTCATGCGTGCTGCACGCGCATGGGTACGTGTGTGCGCGTGTATGCATGCCTGTGCGTGTGTGTGTATGTGTGCGCGCGCGCATGTTGCCATATCGCTCTGGCTCTTTTTACTGAATCTCTGTTCCGCTCGCGTGCCTCGGCAGTCCTTCTCACTTCTGATTATTATTTTCCCCCAAATCAGTCAAACTAGTTTCGGCTCCTGACAGCTGTGTGTCTGTGTGCGAGTGTGTGTGTGTGTGTGTGTGTGTGAGAGAGAGTGTTTTCCTGCACTGTTGTCTCCTGCTCGGGACGAAGAGAGACCAGGACTCCGTTTGGACCTTCTCCTCCTTCTCTTTCTCCTTCTCCAGACTTCTCAACAGGACACTAGGGTAAGTGCGCTACTTCAAGCATCCTTACACTCTCCAGTGTCAGTAGCTCCAGGATTTATTTCTTATTGCTAATGTAGAAAGCTTAAACAGCAGCAGTTATTCATTCACTTCATGCAAGACAGAAGTGTTCAGTGTGTGTTATGCACAACCAGTTCTAGTATTTGATGCATATTTAAGTCCAAGATAGATAGATAGATAGATAGATAGATAGATAGATAGATAGATAGATAGATAGATAGATAGATAGATAGATAGATAGATAGATAGATAGATAGATAGATGTGAATGCACAGGTATAAGAGATCCCACTTCCTCCACTTTTTTTATTCGTTTAACTGATTCCATCAATCCAAATGATGCTTTGTGCCCTTGTGCAATAATTAGCAATAATCATGACCCTCCTTAATAAGGGTTCAAATCATCATTCCTCACTTCCTAGGATGCTTCCATGTGGATCCCTTCTGTTCTCGGATTTTACACTACATTACAGACCTTTACGTTTTCCTCCATCTGGACGAATCTACTGTAGCTTTAACTTTGTTTTCCGAACGAGGTGAGAATTGCACGTTTGGTGTAAATGAATGCCTTTGCTAGACATTCGTGTCCTGAAAAGGTGACACACAGGTGTAGCGCACCTGTATCACTAGCAAATACATCAGCACGCAGTTTTTCACAAGGCTTTTTACATTTCCCTCTAGCACCATTCTACAATCTCAGCTGAGACGAATTATTTGTGAAACATCATTGCATGTCGGAAATGCTGATACGATGCTATGAAAAAAAATCACATTGTAATCACAAGTAGGCTCTTAAAACAGAGGCATCAGTGTGTTATCAGCGCACGAACAATGCTACTTCTTATTATATCCAGTCAGTGCTATAACTTTGAGTCACTTGAATCATAAAGCATGATGTCATCCTGTTTTTTCTAACTCTAAATGAATTAATTTGCAATGATTGATTCTATAAAGTGTTTCTTGCTACTCGATTCAGACTGAAGACGAAGCCAGGAAGTACTGTAACTGCGTCGTACTTCCTAGTACAAACTAAGTGTTTCCAGAGAAACAGGATATTTTGGACATCAGCAGAACGAGCAAAGTGCTTTTTACGTTAATATTCAAGTCAATGTTCAAAATGGCCGACAAAACATGCCATTCACTCCACGGTCCGTTCCAAAGGCACAGAGGGGGGAGATCTTTTCCGCTTACGTTTCTTCAATTCACTGCTCCCAAAACAAGAACTAGTGATGGAAACAGTTGTCATTAATGCTACATCCATCACTGGTGACTTGTCCCGCCACTGGAAAGGAGAAGCGCAGGAGAACTCCAACAATATACTGTATATCTTGTGAACACGGATAGTGAAAAAGCATGCGTAAAAGTTTGCTTTTAACATAACACACAGGGCAATACCGATGAAGTCAATTTCACACGTTAGTTTTTAATAACGGTGAACGCTTTGTGTTAAGAGTACTGTGCAAAAGTCTTAGGCACATGTAAAAAATGATGTAGACCAAAAACGGCTGAAAAGATCATGAAATGAAATGTTTCAAGATTAAAAAAATACTATAAACAGTAAGCAGTAAGCCATAATAAATGAAATAAAGTCAATATTTGGTGTGAGACGACCCTTTGCTTTAAAAAAAAATAGTAGTCTCAGGTACAATGAGTGCAGTTTTATAATGAAATGATAGGTTAGCAGTAAAAATGATAGCTGTAGGTTTTACTGAGCATCTTACAGAACCAGCCACAGTTCTTATGAGCACTTTGACTGTCACACTCGCTTCCAGTGGTGTAGTCGAGTCACTAAATCTCGAGTCCACTGTTGATCCGAGTCAAGTCCGAGAACAAGACTCCAACTGCACCATTTGACGGTGGCTGTTGCTGCCTTTATGTGAAAGCGTCTCTGCTCCTGTGTTGGACTAACGTTACTGCCCGACTGCCCCATTTTAGTTAATAGGCTACAGATAAAAAGCTTGTTCATCTCTCAGTAAGCCCTGCCCAATATCAACAGGGCAATGAATGTGAGAGAGGGTTAACACGAGCTAGTTCATCACTCAGCAAGCCAGCCCTGCCCACTATCAACAGAGCAATGAACATAGCGCATCACTTCCTTCTCTGGGTGGAGTCTTGCCAAATGACGATTGAAGTTTGAGGTCGTCCCCGTCGTCTCCTGGATAGTTCTTCTACATATGGAACACATAGCAGTGCGTTTTTTCCCACTGCACGAGAAGTCTGTATAAGCAAAGCGGACAATCCTAGGGGCGTCTCTCCAGGCATTTTAGTGCCATTAACATTAGTTTGTTCCTGAACATGATGTATGAACAGGTGAATGTGCATTCTCTTGCACAAAGTTAGTATAAAAATTAATGTAGATATAAATATCTCATCTCATCATCTCTAGCCGCTTTATCCTGTTCTATAGGGTCGCAGGCAAGCTGCAGCCTATCCCAGCTGACTACGGGCGAAAGGCGGGGTACACCCTGGACAAGTCGCCAGGTCATCACAGGGCTGACACATAGACACAGACAACCATTCACACTCACATTCACACCTACGGTCAATTTAGAGTCACCAGTTAACCTAACCTGCATGTCTTTGGACTGTGGGGGAAACCGGAGCACCCGGAGGAAACCCACGTGGACACGGGGAGAACATGCAAACTCCACACAGAAAGGCCCTCGCTGGCCCCGGGGCTCGAACCCAGGACCTTCTTGCTGTGAGGCGACAGCGCTAACCACTACACCACCGTGCCGCCCCAGATATAACTATCTCATCATCTCTAGCCGCTTTATCCTTCTACAGGGTCGCAGGCAAGCTGGAGCCTATCCCAGCTGACTACGGGCGAAAGGCGGGGTACACCCTGGACAAGTTGCCAGGTCATCACAGGGCTGACACATAGACACAGACAACCATTCACACTCACATTCACACCTACGGTCAATTTAGAGTCACCAGTTAACCTAACCTGCATGTCTTTGGACTGTGGGGGAAACCGGAGCACCCGGAGGAAACCCACGCGGACACGGGGAGAACATGCAAACTCCACACAGAAAGGCCCTCGCCGGCCACGGGGCTCGAACCCGGACCTTCTTGCTGTGAGGCGACAGCGCTAACCACTACACCACCGTGCCGCCCCAGATATAAATATCTTACGCCAAATTATTATGGCATGTTACAAAAAGTAAAGAAAAAATCAGAGTCCTCGTCTCCAGTTTATGAGTCCGAATGCAGTTAAGGCACGAGTCCGAGTCATCAGTGCTCAAGTCCAAGTCAAGTCACGAGTCCTTAAAATTAGGGTACGAGTCGGACTCGAGTACTACAAGGCTTGTAGTACAAGCCTGCTTGCTTCTTAATTTTGCACCAAAACCCAGTAGCCTTTATTATGTTTTCTTTTTTAATCTGAAAAGTGCTCTCTTATATAATATGCTGCTCAGATACAAACACTTTTTTTTCTGTAACATTTAATTATGTGCTGGAAAACGAACGTTTAGAACTCTAAAATGTTTTTGTACTGACTCGATAATGTAGAAGTCATAAAATAGAAATCTATAACAAAGTTTGTATGAAAACAAAATAGGGTGCCTAAGACTTTTGCACAGTATTGTATGTATATTCCCATTTCTCAAGGATGTCTTATGTATTCTTGACTAAAAGTGGGTAAATCGACTGAGTAACCATTTCTTTTTATATTTGTACATTTTGATAATGACTGAAATTAATAAGAGAGCTCATAAAGGATTTGCATCCCCAGATCTTAAACCTTAAACCTTGAGTCCAAGGGACAGCTCTCCTTTTTACTCTGAGAGAGAGAGAGAGAGAGAGAGAGAGAGAGAGAGAGAAGTGGAATGGTGTATCCCCCCCCCCCCCCCCCCCCCCCACATACACACACACACACACACACACACACATGCTTGCACACAGAGACACACAGACACATACACACACTGCTAGGAAGACTTAGACTCTCTCACCTTCATATTGACACCTCATCTGTTATCATTAGGCACAGAGTCAAACAACTTCTCGAGATGCATATGTGTGTGTGTGTGTGTGTGTGTGTGTGTGTGTGTGTGTGTGTGTGTGTGTGTGTGTGTGTGTGAGAAAGGGAGAAATAGAGTGTGGGAGAAGATGGAATCTGTGTGTGTGTGTGTGTAATGTGTAGTGTGCGTGCATGTATATCTTCGAGCTCTCTCTCGCTGTATATGATTGATGGCGCTGGGTCCAACACACACACACACACACACAGGAGATTTAGGGGTTAGTGTATCGACATGATGTGATCTTTGAACTGTCAGGCAGAATCAAGGACACATCCGTCATGTCCAGTAAAAATGCTAGTTCTATAATTTATATAATATATATTATATAACTATATTCTATTCCTATATTAGGCGGCACGGTGGTGTAGCTGTCGCCTCACAGCAAGAAGGTCCTGGGTTCGAGCCCCGGGGCCGGCGAGGGCCTTTCTGTGCGGAGTTTGCATGTTCTCCCCGTGTCCGCGTGGGTTTCCTCCGGGTGCTCCGGTTTCCCCCACAGTCCAAAGACATGCAGGTTAGGTTAACTGGTGACTCTAAATTGACCGTAGGTGTGAATGTGACTGTGAATGGTTGTCTGTGTCTGTGTGTCGGCCCTGTGATGACCTGGCGACTTGTCCAGGGTGTACCCCGCCTTTCGCCCGTAGTCAGCTGGGATAGGCTCCAGCTTGCCTGCGACCCTGTAGAAGGATAAAGCGTCTAGAGATAATGAGATGAGATATTCCTATATTATAAAAATTCATATTTTGCATTGCATTTAAGATGTGAAGGATTGTATTATTATTATAATTACAATAAAAAAGTCAAGTTTCAAGTCAAGTTTATTTTTATAGCGCTTGTAACAACGACATTGTCGCAAAGCAGCTTTACAGAAAATTAAAGACTTTAAACATGAGCTAATTTTATCCCCAATTTAAAAAGTTAATCACCTATTCACTGCAGTCTGTCTGTCGTCTCTCTGTCATCAAGATGCTTTATTTACTTTGTACTCGTAATTTTGTCCCAGCAATACATTTCTTCTACAGTATCCAGTACAGACATGTTATATAATGTATACAGTACTGTGTAAAAGTCTTAGGCACATCCTGAAAAAACGCTGCAGAGCAAAGGTGGCTTTAGAAATAATGAAATGAAATGTTTCTACATTAATAAAGAGCGGTAACAGTCTCAAACTAGACTGCATTTCTGCAGAGAAAATGCAAAGTGTGCTTGCTGAGCTGTAGCAGAACAGCTATCATGCTAGCATGCTAAAAGCTAGCATGCTAACATGCTAATGCCAACATGCTAACAACTAGCATACTAACATGCTAACAGTTAGCATACTAACATGCTAACAGCTAGCATGTTAACATGTTAATGCTAACATGCTAATAGATAACATGCTAACAGATAACATGCTAACAGATAGCATTCTAACATGCTAATGATTAACATGCTATTTGTTAAAATTCTAACACTTTAAGGATAATATGCTGACAGCTATCATGCTAACATAGGGTGACCAGACGTCCCGGTTTTACCGGGACAGTCCCGATTTGGGGTTGTGTGTCCTGAGTCCCAACAAAAGTCTGTCGGGACACGGATATGTCCCGGTTTTCGCCACTGAGCAGCGTGGGAATCATTAGCGGAGAAATGTCTGCATTTACTATTTTGATGAATTGACAGGAATTGCAAACTTTCCTGGTTACTGCCCCCTGGCCCTGTGGCATGGGTGTTTATTTAGCCACATTATTCCAGACAACAGAACATGTTGCCATGCAACAATAAAATAAACATTAACTGGCACGAATGTTCTTTGTCTAGCAGCTAGCAGCAGTAATGCCGCAGCAATTATGCCGAAAAGAAAATGTACCTTTTCCAAAGATTTACAGGGCACCCACCCCTTCCACCGAGAGGTGCAGAACAATGCGCACGAAGCCTACTGCACACACTGCAAGTGCTTTGTTCTTGTACTGAGTTGGGTAGCCTATGCTGCAAATGCTGTGCGGTCCTGTGGGGGCTTTCCTCAGGCTGTCGCCCCTCTCCTCCTTTACTGCTGTTTTGTTTGAGTGTATATTTACGGAAGCCGCGAGAGGCCCTTCATATAATCTTTTTTTATTCACCTTGTTATCCCGAGATAACGACATAATTAATTCAGGATCTCAAGAAAACAACACAACTAATTCAAGATCTCGAGAAAACAAAACCGTTATTCCGAGATCTCGAGAAAACAAAACCGTTATTCCAAGATCTCGAGAAAACAAAACAATTATTCCGAGATCTCGAGAAAACAAAACAATTATTTGATGATCTCAGCTGGATCACTGTATCTCCGTCAGTAGAGACAAAGCCAGGCCAGTCTTCTGCGGAGGTGCTGCAGACTAATTTTGAAATTATCCCTTATTAAAAGCCTTAATGCAATCTCTCCCTGTGTTAACCCCTGATCAAAATATTGCCTTATTAGGTGATCAATTATTCCAGACATTCTAATGACCAAAGTTGCGTCTATACAGAATGAGAAATAGCCCCAAAGTCAGCATATCACAAGTCTCTTGGCGTACCTGAATGAACCATTTCTCAGCTGTTTACTCGAGATCATGAAATAATTGTTTTGTTTTCCCGAGATCTCGGAATAACGGTTTTATTTTCTCGAGATCTCGAATTAGTTGTGTTGTTTTCTCGAGATCCTGAATTAATTATGTCATTATCTCGGGATAACAAGGTGAATAAAAAAAAGGATTATATGAAGGGCCTCTCTCGGTTTCCGTAGTATATATTCTCAAATCACTTGTCTCTTTTTTGTTTCTGTTTAACATACCATTCTGACAGTTTGGCCATATTGCTGTGTTGAACAGCTTGTTGCACCTTCCATTAAAGTGTTCACTTTTGTACACATCTTCTTGCTTTATTCATTCAGTTGTGGGGAATGGTTAGTAAGGTTGATTCTGACCTAGGCTATGTTGAGGTCACATATCTACTTTTTAAGTTCATGCTATAGTGCATACAATTTTAGAGATATAGCCTACATGTGCATATGCATTCTTCTTGGTGTTCTCACAAACAGGTGAAATAAATCAGTTTAAATTTGGCCTATGGACATAGCCTGGCCTATTCTCAGCCATTACAAAATCTGTTGTCTGACCATAATTTAACTGATCTGTATACCACTATGCTACTAGATAACAAAATGCCTGTTTGTTTTATTTCATGTGAGATGTTGATAAATGTGAGCTTCAACAAAATGATAAGAGCACCTCTCTGAGTGTCACTTTTACGTAAAAAAAAAAAGGTGTGCGTGCACGAGCATGGTCGCGCGCAAAAGTGTCCCGGTTTCAGACTAGGGAAATCTGGTCACCCTATGCTAACAGCTAACAGGCTAACATGCTAATGGCTAGTATGTTAACTTTTAGCATGCTAACACACTGAGGGTGACATGCTAACAGCTAACATGCTAACAGTTATCATGCTAACATGCTCAGGCGAACTCGCTAACAGCAAACATGCGAACTCTGCATGCTACCATGCTAATCCTAACATGTTAACAGCTCTCATGATAACATGCTAATGGTGAACATGCTAACAACTCGCAAGCTAACAGCAGGTATGATATCGTAATGGGTAACATGTTAACAGCTAGCATGGTAACACGTGAATGCTTATATGCTAATTGCTATCGTGTGTGCGTGTAAGTGTTCCTAATAAAGTGGCCACTGAGTTGAAGTTGATTTGCTGTCAAAGTCTCAAATGAGCAGATCCTTGCCAAATGCATCATCACCTATGGGGGAAGGGAGGGATGACTCAGTCAAGCTTCCATTGATTAGCAGCAAAATGGAGAAACAATGGACGGATGAAAGGCAAGACAAAGACGAGTGCGGGTCAGAACCGATATCGTGTGTGTGATGGTGATTTGGCCTGAGGTGCCGTATGAAGTTTGGTGGATGTGTGGTGAAGTGTTACTGAGCAAAACTCCATTCATTTGAATGGGACCAAAAATCAATGGAAGCCTATGGAGGTAAAAAGAGATGCATGAAAACCAAGGAAAAGATGAGTGCAGGTCTCAGATGAGGGGATGGATCTGTGCGGGGACTTGGCCTGAGGCATCAAGTGAAGCAGTGGCGGCTGGTAGTCTTTCAAACAGGGGAGGCTGGTCGGTTACGATATTTCCAGATTTAAAAAGAAAAAACACATCAATTTTGCCCATACTCTTACCTCTGATCTGGCTGATTGTTGGCAGGGTCACAAACTGTGAAATAACAGGTTCTTTTGGCCCATTAGCCTACTGTCCAATATACATGATGGTGGTGTTGGGGGGGTATATTTTAACATTTTATATTTTAAAATTGTGGCATGTTGTTTAAAAATTGATCATTATTGAAAGCAGCTCTTTGTCAGGAACCTCAGCAGTAACAGCAGAGTGTTCTGGAATAGGCACAAGCACTGACCTTGGGGAGCCAAACATAGAGCTGGGTGCCACATATTTCATTCAATGACACTTTCCCTATATTTTACTTATTTTGACTGAGAAATGTTTTATTGACAATTTTGATAGCCCTTCACTTTTAATCCAGGTCTGTAGTGTGAAATGTTCTCAGCTGTGTTTTTGTTTAAAAATGTTTTCCAAATTGTAGCTGTGTTTAATTCATATCCAGAAAAATATATATTCCAATATAATATACTCAGCATAAACATTTTAAATAGATTCTATATTTTTGTTTCATCCATGACATATTACTAAAGTAGCCTATTTACTGTTGTTGATGTGGGTCACTTGCTGTTAGCCAATTCACTTTCTCATACCAGGAGAGCTGAAAGGAACGAGTATTATTCCCTACCTTTTTCACCAAGTCAGTTTGAGGCGTTGGTCTACCCTGCTCTTGAATTTTAATTTTTTCCTCTAAAGGAAGACTGGCAAATGGCTTCGCCAAAATTAAATCAGCAATGCTTGGCATCCATGAGCAGCTTTCTTGCTAGCTGACTAGCCCCCTCAAGTTCAAGTTCAGTCACTCAAATAAACGAAATTTCTGGAACTAAGATAGCAAACTTGACAACACTATATTTACAATGAAAATATATACAAACTAAAAAAGCTGGTAGAAACCGTATGTAATGAATGAAATCGAAATGTAAGCTGATCTCTTACAATACACCACAGCACTTGCGAATCCGCATGGGACTGAACTGAAATTCACCGCTGCCTGTCTATAGTTGAAACGAGCTGTCAATCAAAGAAAATATCCGGCCGCTTTCACCAATCACCAGTCTCCTCGTGGAAAGCTTTGCCATGTCCCTCCCACTGTGAGGCTGGGAGTCCGTGGGCGGGCGTTTTTGCAGTATTTGTCCAATAACCGTCTTGCATTTTGAGATTGAAAAGCGCATAGCTCCCAAATGCCATTGAAGTCCACTGAGGCTGGGAGTCTGTGGGAGGGCATTTTCGCAGTATTTGTCCAATAATCGTCTTGCATTTTGAGATTGAAAAGCGCATAGCTCCCAAATGCCATTGAAGTGCACTGAGGCTGCGCTGCATCGCGTTGTCACGAGGGGGAAAAACTCACGCACACATTAGGCGAACTGGAGAAAGTTATAACGGAATGATTTCGCACTGTAGTTGGGTTGAGCACATATATTTCTATGATTCTGGATCTGAAATAGCAATGTTATAAGGTCGGCTATAACATAAGCCTAGTGCAATTCATCCTACACGATGTTCGTCATTTGTAGAGGAGGCTGAGCCTCCCTCGTTGTCTTAGAGCAATCGCCCGTGAAGTGAATTTTCTTGAAGTTTGTTCACTTGGTTAAAAAAACTGATGGAGAGTGAAAGTTTTTCTCCTGAAACACTATTCATTTTCAATGGGGCCAAAAATCAGTGCAAGCCTATGGAGGAAAAAGGGATGAGCAAAAAGAAAGGAAAAATATGAGTGCGGGTCAGAACCGATTGCATGTATGTGTCGGGGGAGTTGGCCTGAAGTATCACATGAGGTTTGGTGCATCTGCGATGGAGCGTGTCCGATTAGGATGATTCGATTCATGAGCCCTATTCATTCTCTATGGGAAAAAAACAAAAGAAAAACAACAAGAACAAGAGAACGGGCGCATTGATCCAAAAGCTGTATACCAGCACACTACACCACTTCGGGCCAGACGTCTCAGAGTTGGAACGGTGTCTCTATCTCGAACGCCCTAGGAGGAGTAGTGGATCCAAAAAACGTGTCGGAATAAGGCAGAATAAGTAAACTTAAGAAGAACAATAGTGTGCTTGAGCAAGCACACTAATAAGTCAATATTTGGTGTGATGATCCTCTGCTGTAAAAACTAATAGCAGTCTCAGGTACAATGTGTGCAGTTTACCACTAAAAGCACATCTTGAACTGTTTTGTTATTTACACCATGACAATTTGCCAGTGGTTACAATTTTTTATCGTTCAAAGAATATCATGTTGTACTTTATATCACGACCTGTTTATAGTCACGTTGGGTTGCAGAACGTCCATGAAATAAATTATCGCTTACGTTATAAGCAGCTGCTCCATCACCAGACTCTCTTTTTTTTCTCTTTCTTGAGATGTAGCTTGTCACATCACGGTGCAATCAAACTCAAAGCGCAGAAATCTCCCATAATGGAAAAGTACAGCTTTACGTTTGCCTGTTACACTGGAGACTCCTTCCAAAACTCCGAAATAAGCGTCTCTACCTGTCCATCACACTGAGATGGTACTATAGAAACGATCATGTATAAGAACTAGGACGTAAAATCTAAACCTTGCAGCTGGAACACCTGTCAGAGCTGCTGCTATTGAAAATGAATCAACACCTTCTGACTAATCACAGTTGAGAACTGTGCCGTACAGTAATTGTATAATCATGTGATCATGTGATAACCTTCTCTTCTCTTTTCTCTCTCTTGCTCTTTTCCAGGTCGCGTCTATAGGAGAACGTCGAGGTGAGTGAGCGAGACGGTATTTTTACTGTGTTAACGAGGAGCAGGGTGTGAAACAGGAAGGTGATAAGTAATGTAAAATAAGTAATGCTTGTCACACACCAAGGTGATAATTTGATGTTTGTTCCAGATCGGAAAGGATGAACAGTGAGAGCTTTGCTTCTGAGCAAAGCCAAGACATGAATATATATTCCTGTGTATGTACAGGGTTCTGATGCATGTTCTCTCTCTCTCTCTCTCTCTCTCTCGCTTTCATTCAGTCTGATGCAGTCGTCTCAAGGTCTCTGTATGGATGTTTTAATATGTCTCTCAGTCTGATGTCTATTGAAATCAATAAAACATTGCGTTTGAGTAGTCTTACACACACACACACACACACACACACGTGTCCTTCAGTCTCAGATGCTGTTTCTGTCTCTGTTGCTGTAAATATTCACAGTTCACATCAAGGGAATTGCAAGAAGCCTTTCTAGTTTGCTATTAATCACTGACAGTTATGTAAAAAAAATTGTTAAAAAAAAAAAAGTCACGACACTCACCGGCTACTTTAATAGGAACTAGTTCTTGATTCTGAGATCCCTGTTCTTGACTGCAGGAGTGGAACACAATGTGCTCTTCTGCTGTTGCATGCTGAGATGCTTTTCTGCTCACCATGGTTGTAAAGAGTGATTGGTTATATGAGTTCCTATATCCGTCCTGGCAAAAAAAGCTTGAACCAATCTGTCCATTTTCCTCTGAGCTCTCTTATCAACAAGACGTTTCCACGCAGAGAACTGTCACTCACTCAACTCAGTGTTTTTTGTTTTTCGCACCATTCTGTGTAAACTCTAGAGACTGTTGTGTGTGAAAACCCCAGGAGATCAGCAGTTTCTGAAACACTCAAACCAACAGTGAAAGTCACACTTTGAGATCACAATTTTTCCCATTCTGATGTTTGAGGTACTGTAAGTGAACATGAACTGAAGCTCTTGATTTGTATCTGCATGATTTGATGCATTGTGCTGCTGTAAAGGGATCGGCTGATTAGCGAACCGCATAAAACAGCAAGTGTAACTAATGGATGTTCCTAATAAAGTGGCTGGTGAGTGTACACTACCATTCAAAAGTTTAGGGTCAGTTAGAAATGTCCTCATTTTTAAGAGAAAACAGTTGTTTTGTCCATTAAAATAACATCAAATTGATCAGAAATACTGTCCAAACATTGTTTCATTTCATTCTCTCTAGCCACTTTATCCTGTCCTACAGGGTCGCAGGCAAGCTGGAGCCTATCCCAGCTGACTACGGGCGAAAGGCAGGGTACACCCTGGACAAGTCGTCAGGTCATCACAGGGCTGACACATAGACACAGACAACCATTCACACTCACACCTATGGTCAATTTAGAGTCACCAGTTAGCCTAACCTGCATGTCTTTGGACTGTGGGGGAAACCGGAGCACCCGGAGGAAACCCACACGGACACAGGGAGAACATGCAAACTCCGCACAGAAAGGCCCTCGCCGGCCACGGGGCTCGAACCCAGACCTTCTTGCTGTGAGGCGACAGTGCTAACCACTACACCACCGTGCCGCCCCCAAACATTGTTAATGTTGTAAATGTCTGTGGTAGCTGGAAATGGCTGTTAATGAATGGAATATTTGCATAAATGTAGAGAGGCCCATTATCAGCAACTATTAGTCTTGAGTTACTGTAGAATGCTGTGTTCACTAATGTAAGTCTGTCACTTTAAAAGGTTATTAAAAGAATCCCCTTCTGCAGTTATCTTAGTACAGCTGAAAACAGTTGCACTGATTACAGAAGCAATAAAACTGGGCTTCTTCAGACTAGTTAAGTATCTGGTGCATCAGCAAATGTGGGTTCGACTACTGACTCAAAATAGGTAGAAACAAAGAGCTTTCTCCTGAAACTCGTCAGTCTCTTCTTGTTCTGAGAAATGAAGACTATTCCATGCAAGAAATTGCCAAGAAACTCAATATCTCCTACAGTGCTGTGTACTATTCCCTTCACAGAGCAGCACAAACTGGCTCTAACTGTAGTAGAAAGAGGAGTGGAAGGCCCCGATGCACAACTGTGCAAGAGGATAAATTCATTAGAGTGTGTAGTTTGAGAAACAGACACCTGACAGGTCCTCAACTGGCAGCTTCAGTAAATGGGACCCGCAAAAGACCAGTCTCAACATCTACAGTGAAGAGGCGTCTCCGGGAAGCTGGCCTTCTAGGGAGAGTTGCGAAGAAAAAGCGATATCTAAGAATGGCAAATAAAAAGAAAAGATTGAGATGAGCAAAACAACACAGAGACTGGACACAGGAAGATTGGAAAAAAGTGTTATGGACAGACGAATCCAAGTTTGAGGTGTTCGGATCACAAAGAAAAACATTCGTGAGACGCAGGCCAAATGAAAAAATGCTGCAGGAGTGTTTCATACCATCTGTCAAGCATGGGGGAGGCAATGTGATGGTCTGGGGCTGCTTTGGTGGTGGTAAAGTGGGAGATTTGTACAGGGTGAAAGGGACCTTGAAGAAGGAAGACTATCACTCCATTTTGCAACACCATGTCATACACTGTGGACAGTGCTTGATAGGAGCCAGTTTTGTCCTACAACAGGACAATGACCCAAAGCACACCTCCAAACGATGCAAGGACTATTTAGAAAAGAAGCAGACAGCTGGCATTCTGTCTATAATGGAGTGGCCAGCACAGTCATCGGATCTCAACCCTATTGAGCTGTTATGGGAGCAGCTTGACCAAATAGTACATAAGTGTCCATCAAGCCAATCCAATTTGTGGGAGGTTCTCCAGGAAGCATGGGGTGAAATCTCATCAGATTACCTCAACAAATTGACATCTAGAATGCTCAATGTCTGCCAAGCTGAGATTGCTGCAAATGGAGGATTCTTTGACAAAAGTAAAATTTGAAAAAAAAATTATTATTTCAAATAAAAATCATTATTTCTAACTTTGTCATTGACTATTTCTTATTAATTTTGTAATATTTTCTATTCAAACTCATTTCATGCTTTTTTTTCATGGAAAACAAGGAAATTTCTAACTGACCCTAAACTTTTGAACGGTAGTGTATGTACAGTATATTTACCCTGAAAAACATAAAATATATTCATATTGAAATATCAGTGATGTTCTTAGTGATTCTGGTGCTTAGTGAATTTATTGTTTGGTGATGTATTTTTGTTCTTCCTGTGGGACGTTAGCAGTTTTGAGCTGCACTGATCTCACAGAAGGACATCGTCAGTGCACTTATAATGGCATTCAATAGGAGTGTTTGTGATCTCAAATATAACTACCCAGGTTTCTCTGTTAGCACCTAAAGACAAAAGAGCTACTTTTCTCACTCACCATCTTCCAGTGAAGTTCAATGCTGTATTAATGACAAATCCAACATTCTACAACCTTGAATCAGAAAAAGTTGGGACGGTATGGAAATGCAAATTTAAAAAAAATAAAGCAGTGATTTCTAAATGTACTTTGACTTGCATTTCATTACGGGCGGCATGGTGGTGTAGTGGTTAGCACTGTCGCCTCACAGCAAGAAGGTTCTGGGTTTGAGCCCAGTGGCTGACGAGAGCCTTTCTGCGTGGAGTTTGCATGTTCTCCCCATGTTCCTTTGAGGAACATTGTTTTTCAACATTTCAATTCTTTTCTCATGCATTTGTTGACAAACTGGAGCTCCTTAGCCTATGGGTGGCGCGGTGGCGTAAGTGGTTAGCACGGTTATCTCACAGCAAGAAGGTTCTGGGTTTGAGCCCAGGGGCCTTTCTGTGCGGAGTTTGCATGTTGTCCGCGTGGGTTTCCTCTGGGTGCTCTGGTTTCCCCCAAAGACATGCAGTTAGGTTAATTGGTAGCTCTAAATTGACCATAGGTGTGAATGGTTGTTTGTCTCTGTGTGTCAGCCCTGCGGTGACCTGGCGACTTGTCCAGGGTGTACCCCTCCTTTTACCCATAGTCAGCTGGGATAGGCTCCAGCTTGCCCGCAACCCTGCACAGGATAAGTGGTTATGGATGGATGGATGGATTTCATTACAGACAGTACTGTATTAACCCAAAATATTTTATGTTTTGTTGGTCAACTTCATTCCATTTGTTAATATACATCCATTCCTGTGTTTCCGGCCTGCAACACATTCCAAAATAAGTTGGGACAGGGAGCAATTTAGGGCTAGTAATGAGGTAAAACAATTAAATAATGATGTGATTTGAAACAGGGGATATCAACAGGTGATTGTAATCATGATTTGGTTCAAAATCAGTATCCAGGAAGGGCCTAGTCTTTGAAGAAGAAACCTTTATTTGTCAAATGCACACTGAAATTCATCCTCTGCATTTAACCCATCTGAAGCAGTGAACACACATGCACACATACCCAGAGCAGTGGGCAGCCACAGTATAGTGCCCGGGGAGCAGTCAGGAATTAGGTACCTTGCTCAAGGGTACTTCAGCCCAAGGCCGCCCCATATTAACCTAACTGCATGTCTTTGAACTGTGGGGGAAACCGGAGCACCCGGAGGAAACCCAGGCAGACAACATGCAAACTCCACACAGAAAGGCCCCTGCCAGCCACTGGGCTCAAACCCAGAACCTTCTTGCTGTGAGACAACCGTGCTAACCACTTACACCACCATGTCGCCCATAGGCTAAGGAGCTCCAGTTTGTCAACAAATGCATGAGAAAAGAATTGAAATGTTGAAAAACAATGTTCCTCAAAGAAAGATAGGAAGGGATTTGGACATTTCACCCTCTGCAGTGCATACTATCATTAAATGATTCAGGGAATTTGGAGGAATTTCAGTATGGAAAAGGCAAAGGGCTCAAGCCAAATCTGAACACCCGTGATGTCTGATCCTTCAGACAGCACTGCATCAAGAACCGTCATTCATCTATAGCTCATAGAACCACATGGACTCGGGATTACTTTGGAAAACCTTTGTCAAGCTCTACAATACAGAGTTACATCCACAAACACCAGTTAAAACTTTACTGTGCAAAAAGGAAGCTTTATGTTAACTGTGTCCAGAAGTGCTGTCAATTTTTCTGGGCTCAGAGGCATCTGGGATGGACCATCACACAGTGGAAGCGTGTATTGTCATCAGATGAATCAGTATTCCAGGTCTTTTTTGGAAGAAATGGACACCGTGTGCTCCGGACCAAAGATGAAAAGGTCCATCCAGACTGTTACTAGGAACAAGTCCAAAAGCCAGGGTGTCACGCTATGGGGTTGTGTGTCAGTACCCTTGGCAAGGGTAACTTACACTTCTGCAATGGAGCATTAATGCAGAAAAGTACCTTAAGGTTTTGGAGCAACATATACTGCCTTTAGTAGTGGTTAGCGCTGTCGCCTCACAGCAAGAAGGTCCAGGTTCGAGCCCCGTGGCCGGCGAGGGCCTTTCTGTGTTTGCATGTTCTCCCCGTGTCCACGTGGGTTTCCTCCGGGTGCTCCGGTTTCCCCCACAGTCCAAAGACATGCAGGTTAGGTTAACTGGTGACTCTAAATTGACCGTAGGTGTGAATGTGAGTGTGAATGGTTGTCTG
This sequence comes from Neoarius graeffei, assembly GCF_027579695.1. Lineage (NCBI taxonomy): Eukaryota > Metazoa > Chordata > Actinopteri > Siluriformes > Ariidae > Neoarius > Neoarius graeffei. Next base: position 25,467,862 of record NC_083571.1, on the reverse strand, counting down.
TGTCTATGTGTCAGCCCTGTGATGACCTGGCGACTTGTCCAGGGTGTACCCTGCCTTTCGCCCGTAGTCAGCTGGGATAGGCTCCAGCTTGCCTGCGACCCTGTAGAACAGGATAAAGTGGCTAGAGATAATGAGATGAGATGAGAATAAAAATCATGAGGTAAACCATCAAATAACGTGCTGTTGTATTGTTTTGACTGCAATACAGGTCAAAGATTATTTGCAAATCATTGCTTTCAGTTTTAATTTCTATTTCAACATACTGTCCCAACTTTTTCTGATTTGGGGTTGTAATAATTGCACGAACACTGGACTCAAAGTTTAAGAATGCAGTGCAGCTAAAGGACACAGTCACACTGAGGTACACCAGAGATTCAGCTCAGCTAATTGGTGAGCTGTGTGATGACAAGTGCATTGGTGTTGATTTTAGCATGAAAGTAGAACGCTGAAGGAGCTGATCTGTTTGAGCAGAGCGTACAGATGAGAAAGTGATAGAGCTGAACAGAATAAAGGACTAAAACCCCACTGCATCACTCTCTTAGTCATAGATGAAGTGAAGCAGCACTGCCATCATGTAGTCACCAAGCATTGTGGGTAAGGTCGAAATCTGAAGTGAAAACAGACCAACATTTCGATTAAAGAAGGAATGAAGCTTCATTGAAGGTTAATAACATCTCAGTTCTGAAGATTAATATGCAAGTGGTTCAGGGTGGATTTTTCCTTTCCTTAAAGTGCCATTCCACCATTGGATGTATTCTTTGGCATAAAATACAATATATTTTATGACAACATGACTAGACAGAGAAATCTTTTAGCTTCAAAATGATATATCAAACATAATTTTTTGACAACGACAAGTATATTAATTTTGCGACCAAAGTTACCTACCCTTTTAATTTCCGTGCGGTAGTGAAACGTGATGTCATCGGCAGGTTCCCCTTCTTGTGTACAGATTATCAGCAATGGCGCAATTTCCACTTGTCGATTGCTGTGCCGATATTCACCATCGACCGTCTCCTTTGGGCATCACTTGCTATTTTCCTTCGCTTCTTTTCCGAAGCTGACAATCGCGTTCTATCCGCCATTGCTGATAATCTGTGCCACGTCACACGTGACGTGGTACACAAGAAGGGGAACCTGCCAATGACATCACGTTTCACTACCGTGCAGAAATTAAAAGGGTAGGTGAATTTGGTCGCAAAATTAATATACTTGTCGTTGTCAAAAAAATATGTTTGATATATAATTTTGAAGCTAAAAGATTTCTCTGTCTAGTCATGTTGTCATAAAATATATTGTATTTTATGCCAAAAAAATACATCCAATGGTGGAATGGCACTTTAAGCAGTGTTATAATTAGAGTACTTGTATCTGATTTAGATATAATATCAGTCTCCTGAACTGTATAGTGGATAGATTTTGCATAAATTGACACAAATATGACAGTAGACGTTTTACACAACACTTAAAGCTAGACGGCCTTTCGATTTCTTAAACTCGGTGAAATTTAGTTCTCTCTGAAATGTGGTAATTGTGATGTATGTTTATTTCTGCAATATCTCAAAAAAAAAACAGGCCATTCTGTGGCTAGGAAGTTATTTAATTTGAAGGGATTCCTGAGCAAATAATGTGCATGAAATCTGTCATTTCGCGCAGTCAAGCAGACAGAGGAAGTCCGTGTGCGCATGCGCAGGTTCACCTTTGAGCGTGCACTGACAGTTCCATCATTCTGTCGCTAAACGAACAGCTGATCACACCGAGGTGCTCGCTGACCGGCGATATTTATTAATTTGGTCCTACGTTTCCTTTCCTTCACAACATAACGTCTTTTCTTCTCGCTTTCCGTTACTGTAGTCGGTCTTTCACGGTTCATTCGCACAGTCATGTCTTCTATTTTTCTTTCCTGTTTCAAATTTGTATCCCACAATGCCTTGTGCGAACGGGGAAAGCCCACCACGTGATGCATGATGTAGTATCTTGAATTGAGTCATGGTGAAGCAGGAAAAAATAGTGGAGAATTTCAGGCCACGTGGCCCTAAATTTATTAACTGTTCTATATTTTTTTTAAACTAAAAAAAAAAATTGGAAGTCTGCGATTCAAATTCAGTAGCTTTCGGTCCACTAAGCAAAAATAATTGGGTGTCGAGGAAAATTATTTTTATGACCTACACTTGAAAAATTTGAAAGGCAGTACAGCTTTAAGTTTCATGACAGTTCATGTTTTTTTTCCTATTCATTTGCTTTGCTTCCCTCTAAATCCTAGGGTTGTTTTTTTTTTTGGACTGATATTTGTATATTTGTGAAATCACAGGAATGCATGTGAAGCCAGTGGAAGTCAGAGTGAGGTGTGGATTGAGAATATGGCCAGCCATCACATACATAATACATCCTGTGGGTCAGGATGCTGACATGATTGCACTGCAAGAGTCATTCTGACTAAAGTATCACATTCAAAGTGAAAAGTCCCAGTTTCCTTACTCACTTTATCTATGACAAATGTAGGATCATACATTTATTCATTTTCATCCTTCTAGCCCATTTATATCAGTCATCCATGGTTATACTGGTGTGTTCATCACACGTTTCAGCTATTTCTCTAGGTTATTCTGAGCTCACTAATATTAGCTGTTTCTTTCTCTTCCTCATTTTATGATATGAATAGGCTACTGTATATAGCACTAGCAAGACAAGACCAGCTATGAGACTCACGAGTAACATAGATTAGATTAGTTTATTGCTATAATATCTGATATACTGTATGTACAGCGAGCAGGGTGGACAAAAAAGCATGAATAATATAGCTTTTACCAAAAAAAAAAAAAAAATCAAGCCAAGATGATTTATAAACATAAATAAAACAAGTGTTACCAGGCAAAACAAACCTCACCTGGTAGCACTGATGATGAATATGAAGGAAGATATCACGAAAAAATAGGTACCCTATGGGTACATATAGTGACTGCTTATAAATAAAAAAATTTCAGATACCATGTCCATACAGTAAATATAGCATATACAGTATATTTACTCTGTGAGGCAGTAGCCACAAAAATGAAGCGTAATCCAAAAATGAACAATTTAAAAATCACAGAAGTAAAATATACCAAGTGTCTGTACTTTATATTATTCTACTCTTAAAGTTTTCAAAACTGAAACCTCCGAACTGAGGCTGACATACACACGTTGTCGCCATGACCAAAACTCTTATTTCCCGGAAATGGCCCGGCGCTAGAGCTCAGTGGAACACACTTTCCCTCTATAATAAGCATAAACATGTCTGAAAGCAATTTCTTTAGTCCATTTATTTTGAATGGTGAACCGAATTGTATACATTCACCGGCCATTTTAATCAGAACAACGTGTATGTGTATGCGCAGTGCGCGACTGTTATACTCTTACATTCTTACAGCACAATGACGAAGTGGCTAGTACCTCTATATGAGGCAGTACCCACAACAAAAATGATTTTGACCTTTTTGGTGACCTTGACCGGATGACCCTCAAAATGTTGGAGGTTCTATTTGAGATCAAGTATCCTGAAAGTTTTATGAAGATTGAGCCAGCCATTTTCCTGTAATATCGTTAACAAAAAAACAGAAACCTGACTGAAAATAATACCTTGCCCCCTGGTGGACTCCGTCCCGGACGAGGTAATAACAAGAACCTCTCAAGGGCTACAAATATGAACCTATAACAGTGGAATTTCAAAGGATTTAAGGCTAGACAGCAAGATATAACCTAGGCCCTACTGCTCAAAAGGAAACGCTGGGGTCACGAAAAAGTCTACTAATACCTTTTCACGGAATTCGCACATACGTTGTACACTCTTACTTAAACAGAGTTTTTAAAAAAATCATGAATGTTTGAAAAGTTCACATCTGAGTTCTCTGATCTGATATCAGCAGTTAATGGGCATTTACAAAGGATATGTTCTTCAGTTCGAACTGCACCACAAGGGCATAATCGCTCATCGCGTGGGATTCTAGCCCATCGACCAGTCTCTACAGCAAGACTGTGAGCTGAAAGGCGTAACCTAGTGGTTGCTCTCTCAGGCTCTGCAATGTCAGACAAGGTATATATACCTGGCGAGGATGAGTCCAGGTTCAAATTGCAATACGTCTTAGACCGTTCTGACGAATTGACAATGTTTGCGGCATGTTATATCCGCCATCACATGATCATCTGCATCTAGGAGACTTTGTAGGTACCTCGCATCAGATGTTTTAGCATCACTACAAATCTTCCATATTTGTGAAGCGGGTCATCAGGTAACCCGCTACTGTTATTTAACATGCGCGACAGAAATCTTCGCTGAACGTTCATCACTTTCACTTGTAACAATGGGTACTCCAGTTCTAAAAGAACCAGATCATTGGGTGTCATCTGTCTGACTCCCAGAAGAGTTTTCAAGGCTGTGTTATATACAGACTGGGCTGAGTTCTTGCCTGATCCCAGCCAGGACTCGCAACCATACGGAATGGTACTTAGTAGGGCGGCATCCAAAACTTTTCATTTCACCCAAAATGGGAAATCAGAATTCTCCTTCATGAAGGCTGCAAATTTACTAAGATGTTTTTGCTTACTTAATAAATATTCATACACTCACCGGACACTTTAATAGGAACTTGTTCTTGATTCTAAGATCCCTGTTCTTGGCTGCAGGAGTGGAACCCAATGTGCTCTTTTGCTGTTGCATGCTGAGATGCTTTTCTGCTCACCACGGTTGTAAAGAGTGATTATATGAGTTACTATATCCTACCTGGCAAAAAAGCTCGAACCAATCTGGCCATTTTCCTCTGACCTCTCTTATCAACAAGGCGTTTGTTTCCACCCACAGAACTGTCACTCACTCGATGTTTGTTTTTTGTTTTTCACACCATTCTGTGTCAACTCTAGAGACTGCTGTGTGTGAAAACCCCAGGAGATCAGCACTTTCTGAAATACTCAAACCAGTCCATCTGGCTCAAACCAACACCCATGTCACAGCGAAAGTCACACTTTGAGATCACAAATTTTCCCGTCCTGATGTTTGATGTGAGTGAACAGTAACTGAAGCTCTTGATTTGTATCTGCATGATTTTATGCACTGTGCTGCTGTCAAGGGATCAGCTGATTTAGATACCTGCATAAAACAGCAGGTGCATGAGTGGGGTGTTCCTAATAAAGTGGCCGGTGCGTGTATTCTCTTGTGTAACCATTTTCTCTTCCTGCATTCCAATCATGGTGGATCGGACACTCTGATGTTATCTAATACAGCGTTTCTCAACCTTTTTTCAGTCACGGTACCCTTCAGAAGTATGCAAATTCTCAAGGCACCCCCATATAAAATATATGCAGTCACGCTGACCCCGGCAATGATGTTGTGACATGGGAAAGGGGGCCCTGAGACAAATTTTGATGATGTATGAGGCGGCGATGATCTGCATTAGTTTTTTGGAATTTTAATTCATTTTATTTATTTCAATGTTAGAATATATAATTTTTTGATGGCACCCCTAATGAAGCCAGATGGCACCCCAGGGTGCCACGGCACCCCAGTTGAGAAAGGCTGATCTAATAACTTGCTCACTTTATTTGGAACATACAGTATGTGCTAGCTGTGTTATTATTAAACCAGAATGTTGACCAAATTTGCAAGGTTGTGGGAGATATAGGTTTCCTTGAAGTGGAACATTGATTAGGGGCATTACATTATAACTTTAGCAACACCGGGTCAGGAATCGAGAGCAATAAAAAAGGTTTATATGCTTTTAAATGTACAGGCCCTACATCAGTGTTAGTGAGCTCAAGCACTAGCAAACCTGCCTGAGTTAATTTTATTTACGGACAACATTTTTCAAACTGACATTAATTACCTGGGGACTGCATATGAGCGAGGGTGCCCAGAAATTCCTTTTCTTTCTTTTTTTTTTTTTGCCCTATAGCTTTGCCTCTGGCTCATCTAATTATTTCTTGGAATGCATACATACAGAATCTGCCTATGATTGTGTATATGCACACAACGATTTCGGATACAAAGGACTAAAAGATCTAAGGATCTGATGGAGTCAGACATTTAAAGGAAAAATCCACGATGAATGACTTTATAATAAATACGTGAACTTCAACTGTCAAAACATTGAAATTTCTTTCACTGACAAATTGGTCTGTTTTCACTTTGGCTAATTGTTTCCTCCGTTACCCACAATGCTGTTTGACTGCCACTGATATTTTCACCAGTGGGACACTCCTCATGTGTATACAAACAATTCCAAAGCGTTAATTTTCATACTAATCCTACTGTCAACATCATCACACTCAGCATCTCTTAGATCTCTAACTAGCTGTTCTGAGTCTCTGCACAACTCAATGTAACAGTGTCTTATAGCTACATTGCGTTCTGGAGCTCTGAGTCCAATGTTTGCTGTCTCCAGCACTTAAGTTTCTCGTTCATATTAAGTTGAATGTTGGTAGGAGTGAGAGCAAAAAAGCTTTTGCTAACTCTGAAGCTGTTAATCACTTACATTTGTGATTGCTGCAATTTTTCTCCTATTAGACGTCATTGTAACCGGGCAAGCAACATCCCCTTGTGACTTCAGCAGAACACACCACTGCAAACTTCTTTAGAGAAAAATTCATCAGAGATTTGTTCACTCTGATATCTTTAAACTGTGTACAGCTTGCTAAGTAACTATCTTACTAGCTAACATTCTACCGTAAATAGCTATCTTGTTCATTATCTAGTGCACCAGTTAGCCAGCTAAAAAGTACAAATTTGAATTTTTTTTCAGTCTGATTCCTTTAAACCAGGCTTGTAGTACTCGAGTCTGACTCGTGCCCTAATTTTAAGGACTCGTGACTTGACTTGGACTTGAGCACTGATGACTTGGACTCGTGCATTAACTGCATTTGGACTCGTAAACTGGAGACGAGGACTCTGATTTTTTCTTTACTTTTTTGTAACATGCCATAATAATTTGGCGTAAGATATTTATATCTACATTAACTTTTATACTAATTTCATGCAAGAGAATGCATATTCACCTGTTCATACATTATGTTCAGGAACAAACTAACGTTAACGGCGCTAAAATGCCTGAACAGAAGCCCCTAGGATTGTCCGCTTTGCTTATACAGACTTCTTGTGCAGTGGGAAAAAAATGCACTGCTACAGTGGTGCTTGAAAGTTTGTGAACCTTTAGAATTTTCTATATTTCTGCATAAATATGACTGAAAACAACATCAGGTTTTCACACAACTTAATGTTTATAACTGCAACTAAACGTTTCCGGTAACTGTTGATCAGTCCTGCACACTGGCTTGGAGGAATTTTAGCCCATTCGTCCATACAGAACAGTTTCAACTCTGGGATGTTGGTGGGTTTCCTCACATGAACTGCTCGCTTCAGGTCCTTCCACAATATTTCGATTGGCTTAAGGTCAGGACTTTGACTTGGCCATTCCAAAACATTAACTTTATTCTTATTTAACCATTCTTTGGTAGAACGACTTGTGTGCTTAGAGTCGTTGTCTTGCTGCATGACCCACCTTCTCTTGAGATTCAGTTCATGGACAGATGTCCTGACATTTTCCTTTAGAATTTGCTGGTATAATTCAGAATTCATTGTTCCATCAATGATGGCAAGCTGTCCTGGCCCAGATGCAGCAAAACAGGCCCAAACCATGATACTACCACCACCATGTTTCACAGATGGGATCAGGTTCTTCTGCTGGAATGCAGTGTTTTCCTTTCTCCAAACATAACGCTTCTCATTTAAACCAAAAAGTTCTATTTTGGTCTCATACGTCCACAAAACATTTTTCCAATAGCCTTCTGGCTTGTCCACGTGATCTTTAGCAAACTGCAGACGAGCAGCAATGTTCTTTTTGGAGAGCAGTGGCTTTCTCCTTGCAACCCTGCCATGCACACCATTGTTGTTCAGTGTTCTCCTGATGGTGGACTCATGAACATTAACATTAGCCAATGTGAGAGAGGCCTTCAGTTGCTTAGAAGTTACCCTGGGGCCCTCTGTGACCTCGCTGACTATTACATGCCTTGCTCTTGGGGTGATCTTTGTTGGTCGACCACTCCTGGGGAGGGTAACAATGGTCTTGAATTTCCTCCATTTGTACACAATCTGTCTGACTGTGGATTGGTGGAGTCCAAACTCTTTAGAGATGGTTTTGTAACCTTTTCCAGCCTGATGAGCATCAACAACACTTTGTCTGAGGTCCTCAGAAATCTCCTTTGCTTGTGCCATGATACACTTCCACAAACATGTGGTGTAAAGATCAGACTTTGATAGATCCCTGTTCTTTAAATAAAACAGGGTGCCCACTCACACCTGATTGTCATCCCATTGATTGAAAACACCTGACTCTAATTTCACCTTCAAATTAACTGCTAATCCTAGAAGTTCACATATTTTTTCCCCTCACAGATATGTAATATTGGATCATTGTCCTCAATAAATAAATGACCAAGTACAATATTTTTGTCTCATTTGTTTAACTGGGTTCTCTTTATCTACTTTTAGGACTTGTGTGAAAATCTGATGATGTTTTCGGTCATATTTATGCAGAAATATAGAAAATTCGAAAGGGTTCACAAACTTTCAAGCACCACTGTATGTGTTCCATATGTAGAAGAACTATCGAGGAGATGACGGGGACAACCTCGAACTTCAGTCATCATTTGGCAAGACTCCACTCAGAGAAGTCAGTGACACACTATGTTCATTGCCCTATTGATAGTGGGTGGGGCTTGCTTGCTGAGCGATGACCTAGCTAGTGTTAACCCTCTATTGTGTTATTTGTTCTGTTGATAGTGGGTGGGGCTTGCTGAGTGATGAACAAGCTTTTTATCTGTAGCCTATTAACTAAAATGGGGCAGTCAAACAGTAACATTAGTCCAACACAGTTTCACATAAAGGCAGCAACAGCCACCGTCAAATGGTGCAGTTGGAGTCTTGTTCTCGGACTCGACTTAGACTCAACTCAGATCAATAATGGACTCGACTTGGACTCAACTCGAAATTTTCTTTAATGACTTGGGCCTGACTTGGATTTGAACACTGGGGACTCGAGACTGGACTTGGGGTTTAGTGACTGGACTACAACACTGCTTTAAACTATGTACAGTTATATCAGCTAGCTATCATTCTAAATAGCTAGCTTGTTCATTATCTAGTGTGCCCGTTAGCCAGCTAACAAGTACAGTGTTTTTAAATAAATTTGTCCAGTCTGTTTCCTTTAAACTATGTGCAATTATATCAGCTTGCAAATGAGCTATCTAAATAGCTAGCTTGCTCGTTATCTAGTGTGCCTGTTAGCCAGCTAGCACATACAGTGTTTGGGTTTTTTTAGAGATTTGTTCAGTCTGATTCCTTTAACCTACGTACAGTTATATCAGTTTGCTAATTAACTATTTAACTAGCTAATATTCTACATAACTAGCTTGGTAACTAGTGATAAAAATATATGTTTGGCATGCTTGAACTGATACAGGCGATCCTGATTGCTACTTGTTTTGGTTAGTTAAATCCTTGACATTTATCCTCACTCGCACATTCTGCTCTCTGCTTAATGAAGGTTATAATGACCAGTAATGTCTTTCTTCTTTTCATAAGATTATGATCCTAACAGGTGATGTAATGGTGCATAATGTCTCTCTTCTTTCATAAAGTAGTGTAGTCTAAACCAGTGATGTAATGCTTCATCATCCATTTACGTTATGCATGGATAACTTAGCATCATCAATTAAATCATCATCCAATCACGGAGCTACAACACACTCTTGAATGAGAATATATATATATATGTTTGTCCTACAATAAACTGATAAACATCTCTGAGCAGCTGAGTCTGTGTCAGTGACGGTTTGCTCCTGGATCGATCCGTGAGGCAGAATCTCTTAGATGGCAGAGCTCTATATTCCTAGATCATACTTTGTCAATTCAACCTCCTTCGGTACAGACAGATACCTAACAACTAGCTAGTGTGCCACTTATTGAGGAGAATAAGAAAAGTAATTATAAGTTATCACTTTGAACATTGGCATCTTATTACTCATGCTGTTTACTCTGAAAAGAAAATTGTATCCGATCACAGAGCCTTCTGGTCAAGTTCTGCTCCTGAGTCAGTCTCTTAGGACTTTAGTGGTTAACAAACTTCATTAGCGGTATATTGATGTAGAATAAAGAAACGACCCATAAGATGGAGACAGGGATTCCCAGAGGAAATGGTGACTCATTGAAAACATTTACTATTCATTCAAATTAAATGAAATAATAATAATAATGAAAAAAATCTAAATCCTGTGTTCAAAAGTGAACAGGTACAAAATTCCAGATTCACTTAACACTGTATTAATGAATTATGATTCACATTTATCTTTAACTTTCCTAGTTGAGGTTCTGGATGGCACGGTGGTGTAGTGGTTAGCACTGTCGCCTCACAGCAAGAAGGTCCGGGTTCGAGCCCCGTGGCCGGCGAGGGCCTTTCTGTGGGGAGTTTGCATGTTCTCCCCGTGTCCGTGTGGGTTTCCTCCGGGTGCTCCGGTTTCCCCCACAGTCCAAAGACATGCAGGTTAGGTTAACTGGTGACTCTATATTGACCGTAGGTGTGAATGTGAGTGTGAATGGTTGTCTGTGTCTATGTGTCAGCCCTGTGATGACCTGGTGACTTGTCCAGGGTGTACCCCGCCTTTCGCCTGTAGTCAGCTGGGATAGGCTCCAGCTTGCCTGCGACCCTGTAGAACAGGATAAAGTGGCTAGAGATAATGAGATGAGATGAGTTGAGGTTCTCATGGATTGATGGTGTAATGACAAAGTGATTCAGTGGGTCTGAGGATATGTGTGCGTGTGTGTTTAAGATGCTATTAATCTTTCAGGAGAATCCAGTGGAGTCTGTCTTTCATTCGCCCAGCATGAGGCAGCGTGTGTTTACTCTCAATTTCGCTCAGGTAAGTAGAGCAAACACACATACTGTATTTATGCTTTCTTTGTACACGTCCACACACAAACTCTCTTTTATTCTTGAAGACAAATTTCTGTGAGGAAAGTTTTTCTATTCTGAGCATGTGAAATCTTGCATTGACACAAAATCTCTCAGGGTATGTATGCTTGTGTGTATATATGCTCATAAAGATGTCACAGAGATAGAGGGAGAGTTTTTAGAGCATACTCTGATACATTATTGAAGGCTACTCAGAGACGCATCCTACTCTTTCTGGCAGTCAGACAACGTAGTTTGCTAAAAATATACATTTACCTCATCTACTTCAGTCAACCTCTACAAATCTCGACTTTTCTCGACTTCTGCATTCTGTCTTTTTTTTGAGAAGATGACTATCAAAACATCTCCTACTTTACTTCATTATCATGTTTATATACCAGTATGTAGCATAAAGGGACAAGAAAATCAGAAATAATCATAACTTTAACAATGACAAAAGATGAAAAAAGCTTCATTTTTTGTTTTAATGTGTTGCTTAGGCGGCATGGTGGTGTAGTGGTTAGCGCTGTCGCCTCACAGCAAGAAGGTCCTGGGATCGAGCCCCGGGGCCGGCAAGGGCCTTTCTGTGCGGAGCTTGCATGTTCTCCCCCTGTCCGCGTGGGTTTCCTCCGGGTGCTCCGGTTTCCCCCACAGTCCAAAGACATGTAGGTTAGGTTAACTGGTGACTCTAAATTGACCGTAGGTGTGAATGGTTGTCTGTGTCTATGTGTCAGCCCTGTGATGACCTGGCGACTTGTCCAGGGTGTACCCCGCCTTTCGCCCATAGTCAGCTGGGATAGGCTCCAGCTTGCCTGCGACCCTGTAGAAGGATAAAGCGGCTAGAGATGATGAGATGAGATGTGTTGCTTAAAATAGAATAGAATGCCTATATTGTCACTGCACAAATGTACAACGAAATTTAGTTCATCATAGGAGAGCAAAGCCACTGCGTGCGCCAGTGTGTGCGCACTTCAGCCCAAGGCTGTCCCATGTTAACCTAACTGCATGTCTTTGAAAATATGCTATACTTTCAAAAAACAAGGTACAAAATTGTAACCTTACCTGCAGAACTTGGGAAAGTTAATTTTAATGCCCCTTTAAAACTAATTCATTGTATAAAATTGGACCACCGTTGTCCCCTTCAGGCTACTTTTACACACTGCAAAATATAGCATAACCAGAAATACAGCACAGGAGGTGGAGTGAGAATCACCTGGATACCTTCTTGTGTGCATACAGACGTAAGTCGAGACCTCCATCCATCCATCCATCCATCCATTATCTGTATCCTGTTCTACAGGGTAGTAGGCAAGCTGGAGCCTATCCCAGCTGACTATGGGCGAGAAGTGGGGTACACCCTGGACAAGTTGCCAGGTTATTGCAGGGCTGACACAGAGACAAACAACCATTCACACTTACATTCACACCTACGGTCAATTTAGAGCCACCAGTTAGCCTAACCTGCATGTCTTTGGACTGTGGGGAAAACTGGAGCACCCAGAGGAAACCCACACAGACACGGGAAGAACATGCAAACTCCCCACAGAAAGGCCCTCGCTGGCTGCTGGGCTCGAACCCAGGACCTTCTTGCTGTGAGGCACCAGTGCTAACCACTACACCACTGTGCCGCCCTAAGCCGAGACCTTTCACCATGAAATGACATAGGACACTGTATCTGTGGCAGACTTGAATAGTAGTTCTGTTGCTTGCTGAAACTTCAAGACTGTTGAACCTATGACACCACTGACAGAGATGCAGCCTTGCTTCGACCAAAGGGTTCCAAACTCTAGCTTGCTGGAGATGCAAGTCCTTCCCAATGAAAGGTCCACTTGTTTGTGGTGCCCCACTGGAGAGGTAGTCACTATGGATCCCTCTTCACTGACTGAGGGGTAGTATGGTACCACATGGCACAGGGGACTTATGCCATGTCAAAAAACTAGAAATAAAGGCAGTCCATTTGGCCTTAAAGGTATCCTTTAACCAGTTCATGAGATTCAATCATCAACATCGCCAGGCAGCCCACTGCGGCAAGGTTAATCAGCCTTCAAGTTGCCTCATCTACTGTTCCCCTTTTTGCCTTTACTACTGATACAGCACATAATTCAAAAGCTAATTTGCAGAGTCATACTTGTGGCCCTGAGATGTTTTAGCTTTACCCTGAAGTGCAGACTAAAGACTAAACTCTAGAAGTCCAGGAAACACTTCTGAAGGTAAAAGCCCTAGTTCACAGGCTCCTATGGTCCTGGGTGGAGGGTGTTTAACAACTGGTGTCCACATCATTGACTAGATCTGATGCACTGCCCAATTCCCATAACATTAATTTAATTCTTTATTGAACAGTACCAAGTCCCTATTTACACTAAAGGTGTATGTGGCAGGCCAGTATGGTGGCGTAGTGGTTAGCACTGTTGCCTCACAGCAAGAAGGGTCTGGGTTCAAGCCCAGTGGCTGGCAGGAGCCTTTCTATGTAGATTTTGCATGGTCTGCCTGGGTTTCCTCCGAGTGCTCTGTTTTCCCCCACAGTCCAAAGACATGCAGGTTAGGCTAATTGGTGGCTGTAAATTGACCGTAGATGTGAGTGTGAGTTGTTGTTTGTCTCTATGTGTCAGCACTGCGATGATCTGGTGACTTGGTCAGCTGGGATAGGCTTCAGCTTGTCCACGACCCTGCACAAAATAAGCGGTTATGGATGGATGGATGGTGTATGTGGCAGCCATTGCAGTGTGTTACAGCACCATGGATGGCATCTCTCTGGGGGCTCATAACCTTGCTATGATCTTTCTGAAAGGGCATCTCCATCTGCCACAATTCCCGAGAGCTTGATGTAGGATCCTCACTCCATTTGCTGGAGTCTCAACCTGAATACGGCTAAACCCGTGAAGATAAGAGCCCTAGTTCACGGGCTTTGTATGATCTTGGGTGGAAGGTGTTCAATGAATGCTGTGTACGTCATTAACTGCTCAATTCCCTAAATATTTAATATTCTTCAGGGATTGTTGAACAGTACCACATTAGGAGGAGTGTTTCAAAGTCATGACTGTCACTGAGAGAAGTGCTACTCCATGAAGGGTGCACTGTTGCTTCCCGGACATCACCTTGCAATTTCTCCTGGTTCTACAATGTTAACATGACTTCTTCCAGTGGCATGAGTGCAGCAGTTATCTCTGAATACTTTTCCAGTTAGTGTTGACTCCTTATGATCTTGTAGCATGCAGTATACAGGTGATTCTTACTGCCCAGGAGAGATGAAATAGTATTCTAACTATGTATGTACCCATGCTTCTAAGAGCTAGGTAAAAGATGGGGTTCTTTGTCATTCGGACCCAGTGCCAACCCATTAGTAACTCAGTCCCGCAAAGGCACCTGCAAGTTAGCTCACAGTTTTATCTGACTAGCTATACTAGATAATATCCAGATTTACTGAAAACAATGCTGCCCTCTACTGATTATACTGTAAATGCTTTAACAGACAGCCAGTCAGAGTTGTTTTTATCATTCATTCGTTTTTTTAGACACTTACTAATAATACTTGCTCCCTTTTTCCCCCTGCTCAGATCCTGTAGTTCAGTGACACAGCATGAAAAGGTAAGAGATGAAGACCACCCTCCATGTATACTCTTTTTATGTTTTCTGGTTTGCTTTTTTATTGTAAATGGAAACAGAACTGTACCATAAAATGTAAACTACTAGTAGTAGTAGTAGTAGTAGTAGTTTACATTTTATGGTACAGTTCTGTACCATATCATACCATACCCTATTATTATTATTATTATTAGTAGTAGTAGTAGTAGTAGTAGTCTACTACTACTACTAATAATAATAATAATAATAATAATAATAATAATAATAATAATAATAAATCATAGAAGAAAAACCTTAAGTTAATTTTAATTCATTGAGAATTTACACTCACCAGCCACTTTAATAGGAGCTTGTTCTTGATTCTAAGATTCCTGCTCTTGGCTGCAGGAGTGGAACCCAATGTGGTCTTCTGCTGTTGCATGCTGTGATGCTTTTCTGCTCACCTCAGTTGTAAAGAGTGATTATATGAATTACTATATCCTTCTTGGCAGCTGAAGTCTCTTATCAATAAGACGTTTGTTTCCACCCACAGAACTGTCACTCAGAAACTCAATGGGTTTTGTTTGTTTGTTTGTTTGTTTGTTTTTGGGTTTGTTTTTTTGGGGGGCACCATTCTGTGTAAACTCTAGCGACTGTTGTGTGTGAAAACCCCAGGAGATCAGCAGTTTCTGAAATACTCAAACCAGTCCATCTGGCTCAAACCAACACCCATACCACAGTGAAAGTCACACTTTGCGATCACAAATTTTCCCATTCTGATGTTTGAAGTGAACATTAACTGAAGGTCTTGATTTGTATCTGCATGATTTTATGCATCGTGCTGCTGTCAAGGGATTAGCTGATTAGAGAACTGCAGAAAACAGCAGGTAGATGGGTGTTTCTAATAAAGTGGCCAGTGAGTGTAGATGCTAAAATCTTACAATAAACAAAAGTAATATCTTAGAAATTTGTTTGAATTATTATAAAGTGTGGTAGTAGATGCAAAAATACTGTAATGTAGAAATAAATGACAGGAAGTACAATGGTATTTTACAGGATGTGCATGTTAAAGCTGAGATTTTATTGAGTTAGACAATGTGAGGACACTTAACATAAAATTACCAGGTTAATGGAAACTGGATAGCATGCACCTTACATTTTAAACTAATTTTAAATTAAATCTTCATGTGAAACCTTTACTTTAAAGTGATCATGGACTATCTAAAACATGTTTTTCTCTAACTATAGCCTTAATATGATTCATGTAAGGAGAAAGGAAAAAGGGATATCCTTAGGTAGTATTAAACAAGTGACAGGTCATGTGTTATGGCATCATTAAATATTAGAGCCGATATGTTTCAGTATGAAAACGGCCCTGGTTTAGTAGAGTAAGGTGTGAAAATGGGGAAGCTTTGTCTTTCTTCCTTTCTTTCTTTCTTTGCATATTCAGGGAACCTGGATTTCTTAGTGAGGATCTGATGTCATTTTTGTGAATTGTCACATTAAGCCACTTATTCCTCATTATAGAGAGTGCAGTATAGTTAGTTTTATTATAAGAACGTCAGACATTTTAAGAAATATCCCACATCCTAAAGCATCTGTTCTAAAACATTTCTTAATCATCATTTACGTTTTAGTTTAATAAGGTGTGGGGTTCAAGGTTGAGTAATCGTATGAAGTACCCATAATGCACTGGGAGAATCTCGTATGCAGCTCAGACAACACGATAATCTGTCTGCTTTGATGATTGCAAAAGGTCATCGAGATCTTTTTCTCTGCTTCTTCACTGAAAATGCACACCAAATTAGCACTGCAATCTGGTTGTTTGGAATTCCTACTCCATGTGGTTTGCTTTTGTGTATGTTATACTTTTTGTTTTTGTTCCAGTTCTGTCTCCTTATACTGTTCATTGGTTCCACTGAGTTGGTTTACTCCTTGGTGCTTTCTCCTTCTTCTTCAAGCTTTTTGTTTGTGGTGGATTCCTATTTGCTGGAATTCCTATTATTTGCAGCACTGTGTTTTGGAGTATACACCGATCAGCTATAACATGATGACTGCTGACAGGTGAAGGGAATGACATTGATTATCTCATTACAGTGGAACCTGTCAAGTGGTGGGATATATAGACCCCTTCGCATGTTTGTAAACAAACCGACCGTTGCCAGGATGCGCGCGCAGCCTGGACCCAGAAACAATGGCGCTGCCCATAGACCGGCATTATGAGCTGTCAGATTATGCCAAACAGCTGTCGTTACAAGATTGAGAATGCTACATAAATAAGTTAACTCTAACAAGTGGACATCGCCTACCGGATCCGTATTTAATTAAAGAGTGGACGGACGATGTTAGTAAGTTCCCTGGTATACAATGGCCAGATATATACTTGTACCTTATTGACAAGACTTCAGTGTACACCCACAAAAAACTTCGTGCCTACAAGTCTTTAGACGCATATGATTATGTTATGTGCGGGCATGTACAACTTGATTAACAATGGGACATTCATATTCATTTTGTTTTAATCAAATTATGCCAGTGGTGTGATGGCAATGTGGCTTTAGCTACAACAGCAAATACCAACACTAAACAGCAATTTGCAGGAAGTAATGGCATGAAAGGAATGATAGTGTAAAGAGTGCAGCTAAGAGAAATCAGAGCTGCGTAAAAAGCGAGAGGCAGAGACCAGAAATGAAACTGAACGGGGCGGGAGCTAGGTTAGAGCAGTCAATGTAAGTTGGCATTTAGAGTGAGGGCACACAATTTTACCTTTCCATCCTTGCTTTAAAATTGTGATTTTCGGCATACACAAATAATGATGGCACAAAATCTGGACTGCTTGAGTCAAGCGAGACCTCTCCTACAAACAAAATTGCATGCAAAGCTAAGTTAACATGCTAACAATATTCATTACATTGTGTAACTATGACCCAGCTAATCAGACAAACGTTACCAAAGTATTTTGCTACATCAATAAACGAAGACTAGAAAGAATAAAAAAGAAAGATTTAATAAATAGCCTGATCTTACCTGTGATGAAGTGGGCGCTGCAAACCCGCGCATTTTTGATGGTGCTTTCATCCCAGTCTACACGTTTGATGGCTTGTAGCCATAGACGTCGGCGATTTTTTTGGAATGGGTGAGATCCTGCTGGAATTCTGAACATTTTAACCCCATCACTGCTACGATTCTGACACCCGACAACACAACAACTAGGCATCGCTGAGTCTTTTTTGGGTCCAGGCTGCGCGCGCAATTTCCGCTTACGTATGAATGACGTTTACTGCGAAGGGGTCTATTAGGCAGCAAGAGAACAGTCAGTTCTTGCAGTTGATGTATTGGAAGCAGGAAAAATGGGCAAGCGTAAGGATCCGAGTGACTTTGACAAGGGCCAAATTGTGATGGCTAGATGACTGGGTCTGAGAATCTCCATCTTGTGGGGTGTTCCTGGTATGTAGTGGTTAGTACCTACCAAAAATGATCCAAGGAAGGACAACCGGTGAACCAGCGACAGGGTCATGGGTGTTGAAGGCTCATTGACTCGCATGGGGTACGAAAGCTAGCCCATATGGTCCAGTCCCACAGAAGAGCTCCTGTCGCACAAACCACTGAAAAAGTTAATGCTGACACCTTTCTGTTTTAGCCAGCATTAACTTTTTCAGTAATGATGATAAATTATCAGACTTAAGGTGTCTGAATCTCTTCAAAGCAGAGGATGGATACTGTCACTGCCTCAGTGCCCTGGCTCTGATCATCTTTATGAAACTTTATGAAGCTATGTTTGACTTCTCCCTGCTTTAACTGTGTGATGATGCCAATGTTGACACGGCATGCTCAGCTGTCTGATTTGGAACCTGGCTCAGAGCTGAATCTTGCCAAAATTGGAGCTATCTGATCTTAAAAGCCTAGGCCCAGTGACTACCAGCAAGCACATGAGACCCAGAAAGCAGTCTGTTTCTCTCTATATGAATGAATAACCTACCACCAGACATGACTCAACTGTAATCAGTGATCCACTAGCTGACGCGGTGTACTTGGAGGCCTGCATTTCTCAAAAAAAGGAGTCATCCTTCCGGTCCGTTATCAGCATAAGGATGCTGATAACGGGAAGGTTATTCGGTGCTGAAAACCACTGACTGGCAGTGGTTTCAAGTTGGTTTGAATGGTGCCACTTAACCCACAATATTCACTGAACTCCTCCATATGGGACACGTGATGGCAGGTGCAAGGACGTCACTGACAGCTTTCATTGGGGATTCGGGCAGAATTCGACTCCATGGCACCTGCTCATAAGCGAATCTGATAACTTATGAGCAGGTTTTAGTCATATGCCTGCTGATGATGCTGGGGTCTCACTGGAAAAAGCAGTGTTCCTAGATGTTCCTACTCAAGTGCTGAGGCACTCGTGACTCCTTGATGAAAAACTACAAGTGGTACAATTGCACTGGTAATATGTTAAGTATTTTTTGCTACCACCACTGGAGCAATCCCTCCAATCATCAGATTTTGACCCACCTCTAATGGAAGTATTGACGCTTGATTGACCAACATATTGGATAAATCTCAGATGGCTTGGTTTTTATCTTATGTATGGATTCCACAATGTGAGGTGAAAGCAGACCTCTTCATGCATGTCAAGTCAACACATTGTCAAGTCAAATGACTATTTTTGGTTCTCCCTGGTAGAGCTCAACAATCTGGGACAGGATCCCACTTTTTTATAAACTTTTTCATTTCTACCTGATTCTTCATGCTCTCTGCTGGATTTAGCAACTAGGCCACTGAGTGCCCGTTTGGGTAAGATGGCTGGCAAGGCTTTGGTTGCCACTGCTGTTTTCTCTAGTTGTCAGAACACCTTGGCGCCTTCCATTTTAAGCAGATTTGCTGGTTCAGATGGATGGAGAGATTTGGCACCCTTAGTCAGGTCTCCTGTGTGTGGGGGTCTGGTCCCCAGACTGACTTGCCAACTATGATGTAAAAGTCCTGAATGTGGGAGCCCTTTACATGCGGGCCATGTATGCCCTTAAGTGAATATTGTTCCGCAAATGGTGTTTTGACCCTTCCGGGGCTTGCTAAGCAGTAGTAAACCTATGCTAAAGCTGTATATCTGCTCCAACTGTGATTGGTGCCTTGTCATGGTGGAGCAGCTTGTGTGTTTCTATGACCCGGAGAGCTATCTGGCAGGGCCACCCATGCCAGACAGGTCAAAGGGTAGAGACCAGACAAAATTCGATCACCTGGTCCTCCCGGTTGAAGGTTGTGCGTGGGGTTAACACCCCCGCCATGGAAAAAAAAAAGATATGTTACAGAAACATCCACTTATCAAGATCAGGCTTAAGGCCTCTGCATGCTCTTGCAACAAGGCTTTCACAGATAGCTTTTCGCAGACAGTTGTAATTTATCGTTGAGCGGGGAGTATAGGCGTGTATAGGCGTGCGCGATGTTATTCACCGCCACAATGCAAGGGGGCGCAAAGTCGCGAAATCGCTAGGAGTGGGTGGGTGTGGTTAGTGGAGTGTTTATCTTCCGGTTACTGAGCAACAGGTCATTCAACACTGCTGTCCTTATAATGCGCTGTCCTTATAATGACTAGAACTGGAGTCGTATAGATGTACGTACTTCCTCACTTCCTCGATCAACCGCTCTTCGTGCTGCTTCATCTTCACTCGTGTTTTTAAAAATGGCGGTCGTGAAAACAAAACAAACCGGGGAAGTAGGGAAGCGGAAGTGCGTGTACAGCGGATGTAGAGTGGACCAATCAGAGCCCTCTTGTCTGCGACGCTGTCTGCGAGGCTGTCTGCGGTGGTCACAAATTTTGGGAGGTGCGCGCAGAGCGTCTGCGAAGGGGGGGGCTTCGCAGACGCCATCTGCGATGCCGTCTGCGAGGACTGGGTTGTCAGCATAAATTGGCCCTTAGGCGGGTGATAGTGGATGACCTATGCCCCTCGAAGGGATGAAGGTATTAAGTCAAAGATGTATATAGTAGCCATTGTAACGCAACACATCACTGAGCACAGTAGCTCTCAAGGGTCCCATAGGTTTAGTACTGCTTCTTAAAAAGGGGAAAGCACCTGAATCCACCACAGTCCCTGTGAGACCTTCATTTTGTGCTGGAGTCCCTGCTTATTATGAGCCAAGACATCAAAGTACGTAGAGGTGTTTGAAAACTTCCTGCTAGATATCACTTTAATCTGAGAGATTTACATGCTCTGGTGATAAGCTTGCATGGATGCATTGGTGGCCAGATGATTCTGGGGTTACCTTGGAGTTGAAGGTGAATGAAGATTTATTAACTGTGCAGTTTTCAATGAGCCTGCAGAATGTTTCTTGCTGTGCCTGGTGCATTGAAGCGGATGGCAGCCAGATGATCTTCAGACCAGCTGTGTATCTGCTATCTGGGTAAGACTAGGGTCTAGGCAAAGGTTAGAACACTGGGTGGTGGACATCATCAGTTTGGCATATAGATGGACTGGCTGCCCTGCCCCTTCTGTGATTTGCCACGCATCTTCTTCATTGGCTTTATTAAGAAGTCTACTACCACAGGACGTCTGTGCTGCTCCTACCTGGATGAAGTTTCTTTAGATTTTCCAAGGTTACCATTCCAAGTGTGGTTTTTTTGTTTGTTTGTTTATTTGTTTTAATTCACATAATAGACTACTATCTTTACGTTTGCATTTAGGAGGCTGTTTGTGCTCTTACTTGTAGCAGCTCTAAAATTAGCAGAGGTTTATGTTACATTTTGTTTTTAGCAACTATTGCTATACTGTTTTAAGTTGCATAACTGACTATAATTGTTAGAATGAGGTCTAATAAAAACTCTACTGTCACACGCTAGCATTTTGGACGCATCCAAAATAATAAACACTCCGAGCTGAACACCAGCATGATCTTGCACCAACACCTGCAGGTTTCTAAAAATGGTTCTGCTCTGAAAAATACTCCACAGCACATGGTGTAATTGCACACACATTGTCATGGCTAAAAATAATGTTGTGTATATGTGTGTGTTTGTTTGATCAAGTGATTTTATGTTAATGGATGCTGTGTGCTGCTGGAGGCCTTTTTTCATGTAGAGTCTGATCATGAACATGACAAAGCCTCATTTGTGTGGTGTGTGTGTGGGAGGGGGTGTATATGACTGGAGTTTCTCTCTCGGGGAGGGGGGTTATTTTTAACCCTTTATTATCCTGGACACTGGCTGTATTATATGCTTTTTCAGTTCTGACTCAGTTCACCAGTTATATGTCATGTCATGAAATGAAATATGGTTATAAAATTAAAATAAGACCTTGCAGGTAGTGATTAACATCAGAAACTGGTGCCCTTTCTCCAGAAAATGGGCAAAAAGACACCGCAATGCATAATACATACCATACCAATAGTCAAGTCAAGTTTATTTGTATAGCGCTTTTAACAATAAACATTGTCGCAAAGCAGCTTTACAGAATTTGAACAGCTTAAAACATGAGCTAATTTTATCCCTAATCTATCCCCAATGAGCAAGCCTGTGGCAACGGTGGCAAGGAAAAACTCCCTCAGATGACATGAGAAAGAAACCTCGAGAGGAACCAGACTCAAAAGGGAACCCATCCTCATTTGGGCAACAACAGACAGCATGACTATAATATTAACAGTTTTAACATGAAGTCAGTTTCGTTGATGTTATAAACTCTTCATTGATGGAAACTTGAGTGCAAAACTGTTCATGACAACTGTAGTCCTAAAGTTAGCAAGTCAACTGTAGTCCTCAGCCATAAAAGCATTACTGTAAGTGTCCAGAGCGTCCTCCAGGTGTGACTTTCAACTGTCCTCATGGGGCCGTCCTCCACAGGAGCGATGCGATGAGACTCCAACCAGACACAGGGCACCAGGATGGATCAAAAAGGTCCGAGGAGCAGAAGGGGTCAGCATCTCGATCTCAGGACCAACATGTAACTCAGAGAGACAGATTTGGGGGGGGGAAGAGAGAGAGAGAGAGAGAGAGAGAGAGAGAGGGAGAAAAAAAACACAGGTTGTTAGGTATGCCCAATGTCACCTGAATAAGTAGGAACAGTATACATATTGCACTGAGTACAAGCAGGGACTCCGGCAACTAACTATGACAGCATAACTAAAAGGGGAGAGACAGAAGGTAACACAGGCATGAGGGAGCCCCGGGACATAAAGCAGCCAACCGCTACACCGTCAACAAACTCGAGTGAGCAAGCAAGTGGGGGACTGACAGCATCCATACATCCCAGTTTACCAAAACACTCTGTCTGAGGACCCTCCAGATCTCATCCTTTACCTCATAAACACCATTAACAAAAGGCTTGACTAAACAGATGTTTTCAGCCTAGACTTAAACACTGAGACTGTGTCTGATTCCCAAACACTACTTGGAAGGCTGTTCCAATAAACAACAAATGCACCACTGCAAATGAGATATGTATTAAAATGCAATGTTTTCTCTTTTGAATATGTAGAAAAAGCATTTTGAAGAAGGACATGAGCTCAGTAATGCCATGTACGTGATAAGTCAGGGTGATGTCTGCATTCTAGTGGATGATTTCAGAAACCACACTGGTGTATGAAACTGGAAAGGGTTAAAAGCATACAGCTTATGAAAGTATAAAGATGATAAAGAACTTTATTGATCATATGTAATCTTTGACACACTTATTAAACACTCATGGTTTGTGCTGACAGTGAGGCTTTTGAAAGAAGCTCTTGTACTGTTTGCAAACCGATCTCTAATCACATGGATTAAAATTCAGATCAATTCTGATAAAAAATATGAGGTGCGTATTTATAGCCTCTCTCTCTCTCTCTCTCTCACTCGCTGTCTCTCTCCTTTGCTCTCTCTTGCTCAGATGTAGTTAGACTAATTAAATGTCACCTCTTTGATGTTCTATGCATGTGTGTGTATGTGTGTCTGTGTCTCACACACACACACACACACACCTTCCAAAAAAAAGATTTAGTTTGGAGCGCCAGCACACAAACATACATACATCAGTAAGTAAGGCAAGATGGTGTGTGTGTGTGTGTGTGTGTGCTTGAGAGTCGGTTTGTGTAGACTTCTGTCAGCTTACTTGACTGGTTTCCTGCAAGTGAAGTAGCTTAATGCAGCCTCATTAACATATCACTCTGGGAAGTAGGCTACTGAAGGTGTGTGTGTGTGTGTGGAGCATGCAAGACTGAATGTGTTGGTTCTTTATTCTTTTTTTTCCTTTAAATTTAGGTATTGTTCTTGTTGTACTGCATTTAGTGTTGGTGTTTATCTCAGACTCCATTTCCAAATGTGTGATAAAGAGTAAACTACAGAGACAGAATATAGCCAAAAAAAGAGGGAAGGAAAGAAAAAGAAAAAAGTACTAAAAGACAAAAAAATCTTACTGCCCTCAGAATTCCAATGAAATCCAATAAATAATTAATTATCTCCACCAACTTTGTTGGACGAGGTTATGTTTTCACCTCCGTTTGCTTGCCTGTTCCCAAAGTAACTCAAAAAGTAGTGAAGACATTTGGATAAAATTTGATGGAAAGGTGGGACATTGGCCAAGGAACAATGGATTAGATTTTGATCTAAATCTGAATGCGTTGTATTTGTTCATGTGACTTTTGTGTGCGAGTTTATTTCCGGTGAATGAAGTGGTAGTCGGGTAAACCAATTTGGCTGTCGTTATGTAAAGAGCTAGTGAAACCGTCTCCGACTATTTTAATAGTTTAGAGTCCATTGCTCGGTCAAGATACCTTCAGGAAGTTGCTCTTTGCGTTGGAATAGATCCTTACACACTACTAAAGAAGGATTTTTCCTATGAGTTGAAAAATTATCCATCTGTTGAGTTCCCCGACATCTCAAATTACCTGGTTCTGCAGAAATCGTTCTACACAGGACAAACAGATGAAACCCTGGAAGAGCATCTAGGTGTACAACTTTTAATGTGTAGCTGGGTTAAAGATCTGGGGATAAGGACACTACAAGATAAATCCTGGATCGTTTATGCTTGGGTAAGTAGGAATTTCTGGGCTTTTTGTATGCGTCTTTGCGATGGTTGCCAGTACGCCACAAGTTTTAGTAGTGGGTGTAAGCAAACCATAGCTGCTTGATTCTCAATCCTCCCTGCTCTTCTCTTCCAGGTAAATCATTCACAAAGATCCACAGAAACCCCTTTAAAGACCTGGGTATTGGTGAAACAGGACGGAGAAGTTATCATAGCTCTCTGTAACCGCATGGCTGGGGAAGCAGTTCCTTGCTGTTTACTCATGAGCTCTCCTTTTGTGTTTCTATGGATCATTTCGATTATCTTATCTCTCTAGTTCAGTGTAGGAGCCCAATCTACATCATCGTCCTTGTAAAAATTGACGGGACATCCTGATAAAGTGAAAACACACATGTTAGTTTACAATATGGCGACCACGATCAAACAGTAATTGAAAACATATTTAAGGACTGAAGTGTCTCCTGAAGTTCAAAACATCACGAAATAATGGAAAATGGCAAGAAAAGTGATTTGTGAATACAAATGAAATAAATTTACAAACCGTTCACAAAGTGATCACTGCAAACTCGAGCGCTCTTCAACTCCACTCCCTTCCATTGCAGTGAAAGGTTCAAGAAAGGTTTCTCATCCTCTTTTGGTAAAATCCTTTGCTCTTTCACCCTTTTTTATCACTTCACAAGGAACCTGGAACAAACTTTTATCAGTTTCATGGTTTGTGTGATTCAAACAGCGCAAAACAACACAAGTATAGGGCATTTTAACGACTAGCAAGGCACCCCAGTGATAGTAACACTTTACGAACAGTGAGTTGAGCTGACCACCATTTATGGCTTGCATATCTAATGAGGCGGATGTGATGTCGGATGCAAGCAACCTATATGTGACTTGGTGGAGGTATGCACTCTACTGAGTGCATGTCTAGTTGCTGATGTTGTTGTTATTATTATTATTATTATTATTGTTGTTATTGTTGTATCTGCCCCCCTTCCCCTTGTTCGGAAGACTATTGAGACTGGGGTAGTGCTATTAATGCTTCACAAAGTAATAAGGTTCCATAAATCAGGAGAATGGAAATTAACCCAAACAAGCAGCTTTTGTCAGTAACAATACTGAAAACCTGAGTTCAGTTAGATCAGCCTCCAAACATGGCTACTCTGGACTGCAATTCCCAAGAGTCACACCGCCCCATGTCACCAGAATTCTAATTACATCACCTGCCTCCAATCTACCAATCATTACCCAGCCTATACAGTGCTCAGTGTAAATGAGTACACCCCCTTTGAAAAGTAACATTTTAAACAATATCTCAATGAACACAAACAATTTCCAAAATGTTGAAAAGACAAAGTTTAATATAGCATCTGTTTAACTTATAACGTGAAAGTAAGGTTAATAATTTAAACTTAGATTACACATTTTTTCAGTTTTACTCAAATTAGGGTGGTGCAAAAATGAGTACACCCCACAACAAAAACTACTACATCTAGTACTTTGTATGGCCTCCATGATTTTTAATGACAGCACCAAGTCTTCTAGGCATGGAATGAACAAGTTGGCGACATTTTGTAACATCAATCTTTTTCCATTCTTCAACAATGATCTCTTTTAGTGACTGGATGCTGGATGGAGAGTGATGCTCAACTTGTCTCTTCAGAATTCCCCAAAGAAAATAATTTCTTTCCACCATAAAGGTGAAGGCTACAAGAAGATCAGCAAAGCTTTACTTATCAGTCAGAATACTGTAGCAAAAGTGGTACAAAAATTTAAGAAAGATGGAACTGCAACCATCTCGCAGAGACATCCAGGTCGTCCACGGAAGTTAACACCTCGACAGGAGCATCTTCTGATGAGAAGGGTTGAAGAAAATCGGCATGCAAGTTCACTGCAGTTATCTAAAGAAGTAGAAAGCCAAACTGGGGTGACTATTTCCCGTGACACAATACAGCGTACACTGCAGAGGAATGGCATGCATGGATGCCGTCCACGAAAGAAGCCTCTCCTAAAGCCCAGGCACAAAAAAGCCTGCCTAGAGTTTGCCAGGGCCCATGCTGACAAAGATAAAGACTACTGGAACTCTATACTCTGGAGTGATGAGACCAAGATAAATGTTTTTGGAACTGATGGCTTCAAAACTGTATGGCGTCGCAAAGGTGAGGAATACAAAGAAAACTGCATGGTGCCTACAGTGAAACATGGTGGTGGCAGTGTCCTTATGTGGGGCTGCATGAGTGCTGCTGGTGTCGGGGAGCTGTATTTCAGTGATGGCATCACGAAATCACAGATGTATTGCTTTATACTGAAAGAGAAGATGCTACCATCACTCCATGCCCTTGGTCGTTGTGAACTTTTCCAACATGACTAAACACACATCTAAGGCTACTGTTGGATTTCTGAAGAAGAACAGGGTGAAAGTGATTCAGTGGCCAAGTATGTCTCCTGATCTGAACCCAGTCGAACACCTACAGTATAGGGAATTCTGAAGAGACAAGTTGAGCATCACTCTCCATCCAGCATCCAGTCACTAAAAGAGGTCATTTGTTGAAGAATGGAAAAAGATTGATGTTGCAAAATGTCGCCAACTTGTTCATTCCATGCCTAGAAGACTTGGTGCTGTCATTAAAAATCATGGAGGCCATACAAAGTACTAGATGTAGTAGTTTTTGTTGTGGGGTGTACTCATTTTTGCACCACCCTAATTTGAGTAAAACTGAAAAATGTGTAATCTAAGTTATATTATTAACCTTACTTTCACGTTATAAGTTAAACAGATGTTATATTAAACTTTGTCTTTTCAACATTTTGGAAATTTTTTGTGTTCATTGAGATAATGTTTAAAATGTTATTTTTCAAAGGGGGTGTACTCATTTACGCTGAGCACTGTATATACTCAGCTCTCACAAACGGCCAGTGCAAAGTATCGCTCTGCATCACATACCTGACTTTACCGAGCCATTTAACTTCTGCCTGACCTTCTGTTCTGTCCACCATTTACATTTAGTCTTGACTTTGTCTTCTCGTCTGCCCTACGTTGTTCTGTTTACTGATCGACTGACCTCCTCCCTTCCCCGACTACGTTTCCTGTTTCTCGACTCAGCTTTGGCTGCAGTTTGCGATGCATCTGCTCTCCCCGGTGATTGCATCTGTAAGTGCCTGCACTCTGACAGGATACTTCGCCTAACAACAGATGCAGCAGAGGAGTCCAAGCAGACGATGATCAATGCTCAGGGGCGTCTGTTAGGTGAACATCAGCAGATGATCAGTGATCTCAACACCAAGATGTCACAGCTCGCTGCTGTAATGTCGCAAGCCCTCCTAATATGCCCCGCATCTCCCGCTGGCGCAGTTCAGCTTATTCCTGAACCTGAAAAGTTCTCGGGTGAAGTATCTAATTGCAAGGGATTCCTTCTCCAGTGCTCCCTGTATTTCTCCTCAATCCCGGGTGTTACCGATGAACAGAAGATTTCTGAATTTCTCAGTCTACTCACAGGCAAAGCCTTAAAATGGGCTAGCATGGTGTGGAAGTGTGGGGGCGAAGACACCACTATTTACGACCATTTCTTAGAGCGCTTCAAGCGAGTTTTTGACCATGAACCTGAGGGTATAGAAGTCGGAGAGAGTCTTCTGACAACCAATCAGGGGAAAAGGAGAGTCGCGGAGTATGCCCTGGACTTCCACACATTGGCTGCTGGCAGTGGTTGGAACGAACCTGCATTAAAGGCCACGTTTCACCAAGGTTTGAGTTCTGAAGTGCTGAGTGAGTTAGCCTCTCAAGATGAACACTATTCCCTAGACTCTCTTATCAACTTAGCTATCCATCTGGACCATCTCATTCAGAACCAACCCTCATTGCAACCATCCCCTGCTCCCTCTCCTACTACGAGCATGCCGACTTCTATAGAGCTCTCTCTTACATGACTTCAATGGTCAGGGAGAGAGAAGAAGACATGATGGCCTCTGCTTTTACTGCAGTGAGTCCAGCCATCAGATTTCCAAGTGCCCTATCCATCCTCCACGAGGCACTCCGGCCTGCCAAGTTACCAACTCACCTAGCCCGGTGAGTTCTGAAATCAGCCACAAAATGCAATATTTTAAGTTAGCTGTCATATTGAAACTGCCAGACTTGACCCATGTTCTCTCTGCATTCATAGATTCAGGGGCTGAAGGAAGCTTAGTCAGCAGCTCAATTGTACAGAAATGTAACCTGTCCACAGACACACTCCAAAGATCTCTCAAGCTGAAGGCCATCGACGGGGGTCCCATAGGTGAGGGACTGATCTCTACGCGCACGTCTCTGCTTAAGATTCAGGCGGGGGCCATTCATTTTGAGCACATTTCTCTGTTCGTCACCCAAACTGCTCATCATGATATCATTCTGGATTACCCATGGCTTCAACTTCATGACCCTCTAATCTCCTGGCAACAAATGAACATTCTGCAGTAGTCACCAGCCTGTTTTCAAAATTGTCTGCAACTTCCTCAGCTAGCAATTTCATCCACCTCTATAGAGAGCCTTCAGCCCAACTCTCTGGATAATGTTCCTCCCTGTTATCTTGACTTCAAGGAAGTGTTCAGTAAAGGTAAAGCATGTGGGTTGCCTCCTCACCATCCCTATGATTGTGTTGTTGACCTCCTCCCAGGCACTATTCCTCCTTGTAACCATATTTACCCTTTGCCCCTCACTGAGTAGGCTGTGATGGAGTAGTATGTACAAGAAGCATTGAAACAAGGTTACAACGGACCATCTACCTCCCCAGCTTCTGCGGGCTTCTTCTTTGTGGAGAAGAAGGGAGGGGGGTCTCCAACCCTGTATCAATTATCGGGGGCTGAACCATATCACAGTCAGATACCCTTATCTACTCCCACTGGTGCCTTCAGCCCTGGAACAGCTATGTTTTTTGAATATTTGGCCATTCCGTATGGCCTTTCTTGCATGCTACGCGTCTTCCAATGCCTAATCAATGACATCCTGAGGGACGTGCTGGGAAAATTCATAATAGCCTACATAGATGACATTCTGATCTCCTCCCCAGATGAGCACATTCACCACGAGCATGTCAGATCAGTACTTGCCTGTCTGTTCCAGAATTATCTATTTGTCAAAGCTGAGAAGTGTGAGTTCCATGTCAATCAGATCTTGTTCCTAGGTTACATCATTAGTTCTGAGGGGGTAAGCATGGACCAGGCCAAGGTTTTAGCGGTCATGTCATGGTCCACTCCCAAGTCTGTAAAGGAGTTGCAGTGTTTCCTGGGGTTTGCCAACTTCTACTGGCGCTTCATCTGGGGTTTCAGCACTATCGCCACCCCTCTTACTTCACTTCTGCAAAACGGCCCATGTCACCTCCACTAGAACTCTGCAGCTGAAGAGGCATTTAACCATCTCAAAACAGCATTCATGACTGCTCCCATTCTACAGCACCCAGATCCCACCAAGCCCTTCATTGTACAGGTCAATGTGTCCGAAACGGGAGTATGAGGGGTTCTCTCTCAACAGTTTGGGGAGAAACCCAAGCTTCACCCTGTTGCTTTCTTTTCCAAGAAGCTCATGCCCATGGAGAGGAACTACGACATTGGCCACCGAGAACTCTTGGCTATCAAATTGGCCTTAGAAGAATGGAGACACTGTCTGGGGGCACCACACACCTGTTCATTATTCTGACTGACCATAAGAATTTGGAATACTTAGACAGCGAAATGCCTGAACCCATGGCAAGCCAGATGGCTCTGTTGATTACCCGCTTCTAGTTCACAATATCTTATCGTCCTGGCTCCAGAAACACCAAAGCAGATGCCCTCTCCAGAGTCTATAATTCATCACTCCACACCTCTGAACCAACTCCCATCTTACCACCCAAATGTTTTGTGCAAGCCATTACATGGGACATCGACAAGGAAATCAAACAGTCACAGCCCTCTGATCCTCCTGAGAACTGTCCTTCCAGGCTCCTGCATGTCCCACCTTAGCTCAGAGGCAAACTCATCACCTGGGCTCATGCTTTTCCAGCCACTGGGCATCCCAGCAGCCACCGCACATACTGTACCAGCTCATAAAGAACAAGTACTGGTAGGAAAATGTGATCTCTGACATCAACCATTTCATCTCCTCATATTCTGCCTGCACTCAAGCTAAGGTACCCTGCACCCCACTTGCCAGAAAACTATGTCCCCTCGCAGTACCCCAGAGACCCTGGTCACAGACTTGCCACCATCCCAAGGCAACACAATCATTCTGGTAATCATTGACAGATTTTCCAAGGCACTCAGACTTATCCCGCTACCTGGATTACCCACAGCCTTCCAGACAGCCGAACTGCTATTCAATCACATCTTCCGCTATTTTGGCATTCCTGAAGACATAGTAAGTGACCGGATTCCCCACTTCATCTCTAGACTATGGTCCAGATTCATGGACAAACTGGGAGTGTCCATAAGCCTTACATCAGGATATCACCCCAATCCAATGGCCATGTAGAATGTGCTAATCAGGAAGTAGAGTGTTTCCTTTGAATTTTTTGTATGAGGAACCAGGGGGACTGGGCACGATTTCTTCCATGGGCCGAGGATGCACAGAACTCACTAAAACACTTCGCTACTCAGTTGACCCCGTTCCAGTGCATACTCTGCTATCAACCTCCTCTTTTCCCATGGGACAATACACCCACTCGGATACCGGCAGTGGACTCATGGTTTCAGAGAAGCCGGGAGGTATGGGAGGAGGTTCATCAAAGACTGGAACAAATTAATGCCAAGTACAAGCAATATGCAGACAAACTTAGAATCAATAACCCCAAGTATTCTCCAGGAGATCATTTGTGGGTCTCCACAAGGGACTTAAGAGAACCCAATGCATGTAAGAAACTACAAGCTTGTTACATCGGCCCATACAAGGTACTACGCAGAATCAACGAGGTATCGTACAGACTGGAACTTCCACCTCACAGCAAAATGTCTCCCACTTTACATGTCTCCCACCTAAAGCCAGTTATCCAAGGTCCCCTAGCCACTGATACACCCTCCCAAGAGCCCCCCTCCCCTGACGTCCAGGGTGACCCCATCTATCAGGTAAATAAAATCTGCAATTCCCGTTGCAGACAAGATCAGCTTGAATACCTGGTCGACTGGGAGGGCTATAGCCCAGAGGAACACAGTTGGGTGAGCTCCAGAGACATCTTGGACCCCCTCCTTACACAAGAGTTCCACAGCCAGCATCCAGACAAGCCTGCACCAAGAAGAAGAAGCTGACCAAAAAAAGTAGTTGCTCCCAGAGGGAGCTCCTCGGGGGCAGGGTTCTGTCAGTGACAATACTGAAAACCTGAGTTCAGAGCAGCCTCCAAACATGGCTGCTCCAGACTGCAATTCCTAAGTCACAGCGCCCCATGTCACCAGAATTCTAATTACATCACCTGCCTCCAGTCTACCAATCATCACCCAGCCTATGCTCAGCTCTCACAAACAGCCAGTGCGAATTATCGTTCTGCATCCCGTACTTGACTTTACTGAGCTGTTTGTCTTCTGCCTGACCTTCTGTTCTGACCACCATTTATGTTTAGTTTCAACTTCGTCTTCTCGTCTGCCCTACGTTGTTCTGTTTGCCGATTGACTGATCTCTGCCCATCCCATTGATAGATAGATAGATAGATAGATAGATAGATAGATAGATAGATAGATAGATAGATAGATAGATAGATAGATGACTTTATTCATCCCTGAAGGGAAATTAGATTGTCATAGCAGTCCAGTAAATTTGAATACAATAAAAAAATACAATGGAATAAAATAAAATAAAGTACTGAGGTTAAAATAAAATTAAAAATAAAGTACTGAGGTCAAGAGAATAAAAAACAAGATATAAACAAGATATACACATACCTTAAATAATATACTATGACTATGTACATAGAATGTGCAATAGGATGCGAATATTGCAAAAATATGATATATAATATCAATACAGATAATATTCCCACGTCACATGTCCCATAGTAAACACTAAGTATACGTTATGCTATGTTATATGTAGTGCAGAGGGTGACAGGTAGAATTAGTCCAGATGTGTGATCATGGCTCCAACAGAGGTAGATGAGTTGTAAAGTCTGATTGCCGTGGGTAGGAATGATTTTCTGTATCGTTCCTTGGAGCAGCAGGGTTGAATGAGTCTGTTGCTGAAACTGCTCTTTAGCTTGTCCAGTGTTTTGTGGAGGGGGTGAGAGGGATTGTTCATGATTGCCAGCAGTTTTGTCAGAATCCTGCCCTCCACCACCTCCTCCAGGGTGACCAGTTTAGACCCAACAACAGACTCTGCCTTCCTGATCAGTTTGTTCAGTCTGTTGGCGTCCTTTGTCTTGATGCCTGCACCCCAGGACACCACAGCAAAGAAGATGGTGCTCGCCACAACAGACTGATAAAACATCTGCAGCATCTTGTTGCAGGCATGAAAGGAAAGAACCTGAGCCTCCTCAGGAAATAAAGCTGGCTCAGGCCCTTCTTATAGATGGCCTCTGTGTTAGTGGACCAGTCCAATTTGTTGTCCAGTGTAACACCCAGATACTTGTATGAGGCCACCATATCCCCATCCATCCCACTGATGCTGACTGAAGACGGCAGGGGCTTGTTCCTCCTGAAGTCCACCACCATCTCCCTCGTCTTCTTCACGTTCAGCTGCAGGTGGTTCTCCCCACACCACTTCACAAAGCGGTCGACCAGGTCCCTGTACTCAGCCTCCCCCCCACCCTCAATACACCCCACAATCGCCGTGTCATCAGAGAATTTCTGCAGATGACATGACTCAGTGCAGTACTTGAAATCTGAAGTGTATGTGTTGAAGAGGAAGGGGGACAGCACAGTTCCCTGAGGGGCCCCAATGTTACTTATCAGACGACCAGACACACAGCTCTTTAGTCTCACAAACTGTGGTCTGCCCGTCAGATAGTCATCAATCCAAGTGATGAGGGGAGCACCCACCCGCATGTCCTCCAATTTAGCCTTCAGTATTCTGGGCTGGATGGTATTGAAGGCGCTGGAAAAGCCGAAGAACATGATGCGGACTGTGGTGTCGGGTTTGTCCAGGGAAGAATAGGTCTTCTGCAGCAGGTAGACGATTGCGTTATCAACCCCGACATGGGGCTGATATGCAAACTGCAGGGGGTCTTGTGATGGGCACACCAACGGTCTGAGGTGTGCCAGGACCAGTCTCTCCATTACCTTCATGATGTGAGAAGTCAGTGCCACTGGCCTGTAATCCTCCAGTGCAGCAGGACGTCCTTTTTTGGGCACTGGGACCAGGCAGGATGTTTTCCATAGTACTGGCACTCTCTGAAGGTGTAGGCTCAGGTTGAAGAGGTGCTGGAGAACTCCACAGAGCTGGCTGGAACATGCCTTCAACACGTGAGGGCTAATGCGGTCCGGTCACGCAGCTTTCCTCTGTTTGAGCCTCTCCAGCTCTCTCCTCACCTGACTGGATGTGATGTGTAGTCCAGACTGGGGGGTCGGGGATATTGTAGAGTCTGAGGTGAGAGTCAGCAGCAGGTTGGAGGTTGGAGTTGACGAGGGTGATGCAGAGAGGTGTCTGCTGCAGGAGGTGGTGGGGGACTGGGGGGGCTTTGGGGATATCCTAGGGGCGTGGGGTGTGAAAAGATTCTTGGTGAGTGTCCGCGGGGGGGAAAGGAGGTAGAGGTGGCTGGGGTGGTGTGTGGCAAGAGGTGGTGGGAGGAAGTGGGGGGTTGTTGCTTGGAGGATCAGTAGGGGGTGGCTGGGGGAGGGGGGGTTGGAGTTGAACCTATTGAAAAACATGTTCAGCTCGTTCGCACGTTGTTCGTTCCCCTCAGCTGCACCCCCACCTCTCCTCTGGAAGCCAGTGATCTCTCTCATCCCACTCTAGATGTCCCGGGTGTTATTTTTCTCCAGTTTGTGTTCCAGTTTATTCCTGTAGTTGTCCTTGCTCTCCCTGATGCTGTGTTTAAGCTCTCTTTGTACCCGTTGGAGTTCTGCTCGGTCCCCTGATCTGAAGGCCCTCTTCTTCTCATTGAGTAGGGTCTTCAGGTTGCTGGTTACCCACGGTTTGTTGTTTGGGTAGCAGCGGACCTCTTTAATGGGGATGGTGTTGTCAATGCAGAACCCAGTGTACTCCGAGACACAGTCAGTAAGGCCATCAATGTCGTCACCGTGTGGCTCGTACAGAGCCTCCCAGTCTGTGGCCTCCAGTGCTCCCTGCAGTGTTTCCATGGCCTCAAGAGACCATTTCCTCACTGTCCTCACCGTGACCGGGTGCTGCTGAACCACAGGCTTGTATAATGGAGAGAGCAGGACTAGGTTGTGGTCTGACCTGCCCAATGGTGGCAGGGCAGTGGAGCTGTATGCATCCTTAACATTTGCATACAGCAGGTCCAAAGTCTTTTTTTCACGGGTGAAGCCTGTAACAAACTGGTAGAAAGTTGGGAGTGTGGATGAGAGGGAAGCATGGTTAAAGTCCCCTGTGATGATGATGACTGCCCCGGGATGTTTTGTTTGTAGTTCGGCAGTCACAGTGTGGATGACATCACACGGTGCCTCCCCATTTCCCGATGGTGGAATGTAAACAGTAATGGCGATGACACTGGTTAACTCCCTCGGCAAATAATATGGATGAAATCCAACGGCAACAAGCTCGATGTCCGGGCTACAGACCCGCTCTTTAACAGAGATGTGCTCGGGGTGACACCACCTGTTGTTCACGAGCACGGCGAGGCCCCCTCCTTTCTTCTTACCGGTCGCGGTGGTGTCCCTATCTGCTCGAACCGTCTGGAAGCCGGGAATGGTGATGTTAGGGTCCGGTATCTGCTCGTGCAGCCACGTTTCCATAAAGCACATGATACGGGACTCTCTGTACTCCCTCTGTGTCCTTACGAGCGCTTCCAGTTCGTCCACTTTGTTTGCCAACAATCTCAAATTTCCAGTGATAACTGCGGGAATGTAGGGCTTAAACTTTCTCTTCTTCCTCCTCCGTTTGAGCTCCGCTCTGCAGCCTCGCTGTCTCTGCTTTAGCTCCTTGGGTACAGTGGGTCTCTCTCCGGCCAAGAGGGTCGGGTACCTCAGAGCCATCAGCTGGTCGTGGGTGTAAACAATGCCGGCGGTATTGCAGGCATGGCTCCCAGTGATCTGAAGAGAACCGAATGCAAATAAAATGATTAAAGTGTCCTATCCGCTTGAAAAGCATCTCGCCATACGTTGTGATCAATGCACAGTGCAAGAATAGCAAAAATAGCACTAAGAAACTAAAAATACTCAATAAAAATACAAAAAACTAACATAAATACCCAGAGCTGCTATGACAGGCTGCCACTAGGACGGTGCCATTTTTTTGGGAAAATATATATATATGGGTGGCACAGTGGTGTAGAGGTTAGCGCTGTCGCCTCACAGCAAGAAGGTCCGGGTTCGAGCCCCGTGGTCGGTGAGGGCCTTTCTGTGTGGAGTTTGGATGTTCTCCCCATGTCCGCGTGGGTTTCCTCCGGGTGCTCCGGTTTCCCCCACAGTCCAAAGACATGCAGGTTAGGGTAACTCTAAATTGACCATAGGTGTGAATGGTTGTCTGTGTCTATGTGTCAGCCCTGTGATGACCTGGCGACTTGTCCAGGGTGTACCCTGCCTTTCGCCCGTAGTCAGCTGGGATAGGCTCCAGCTTGCCTGCGACCCTGTAGAACAGGATAAAGTGGCTAGAGACAATGAGATGAGATGAGATTTACTGAAATACTCAAACCTGCCTGTCTGATACCAACAATCCTATCAAGTCACTGAGATCACATTTATCCCCCATCCTAATATTTGATGAACATTAAAGGTCGAATAAGTAATTTTGGACAACCAGTAAGAGTAAGCTAGATTTTGAAAGTATCCAAGTTAAAAATCCCACCCCCTCCCTTCAGGCCTTCCTCCAAAACACATGAATGTGCACTGCCTGAGTACTGCTAGAGGAGGAGTCCATAAAGAGAGAGCATTGAGGGGAGAAGCTTAGCATATCGTTGTCATATCCAACTACCTCATGTCTCATTCACATGTAAGAAAGCACCTAATATATACATCATAATGAATGTAAACAATGAACATGGCAATTGTTAGTACTCACAGCTGTCAACTAGCTCACTAGCTTTAGCAATATGTCTGTAATATGTCTGTCTAGCCTTGTTGAGTACTCCAGTCTCGTGCAATGAGTGCATAGGCAGAGTGTGCACTCTTCTTGCCAAAATTGGTAGAGGTGAATTAAAATTTGTGAATTTCCTTGTACGGACCTGACTTTTAAGCATAGTCCACATATTTTTGA
Organism: Neoarius graeffei; assembly: GCF_027579695.1. Lineage (NCBI taxonomy): Eukaryota > Metazoa > Chordata > Actinopteri > Siluriformes > Ariidae > Neoarius > Neoarius graeffei. Next base: position 25,431,053 of record NC_083571.1, on the reverse strand, counting down.
TAGAGTTGAAGTCAGAACTTGTTTTAAGCTTAATGTTAGCCTGCTTTATCCTTCTTTATCAAGTGCTTCCTTGATGTGTTTTTACTCCTCCTCTTTTCCCTCTACCATTGTAAGAATGTTCTGAGCCCTGTGGTGTAAAGTCCTAATGACCCCCAATTTGTGTTCCAGTGCGTAGTGAGAGTCAAACAATAGGTACTGGTCTGTGTGTGTGGGTTTCCGGTAGACCTCAATGCTAAGGCTTCTGTCTTGTTTGATGTGCATGCTGCAGTCCAAAAAGGCTAGGTTGTTTCCACTGATGTCCTCCTGAGTGAACTTGATGTTGATATCCACTGCATTGATGTGTTCTGTGAAGGCTTCCACCTCATGGGTTTTGATTTTTACCCAGGTGTCATCCACATACCTGAACCAGTGGCTGGGAGTGACTCCTGAAACACTTTATTGTGTTCCAGTGGTCAATCTATCCATGGAGGAAGTGGAAAACAAAGCCTTGACCACTTTTTCAGGAGTCGCTCCCAGCCACTCTTACATCACATGGCTCAGAACATTCCTACAATGGTAGAGGGAAAAGAGAAGGAGCAAAAACACATCAAGGAAGCACTTTAGAAGTGCGGGTATCCCAATTGGGCTTTCGTCAAGACCAGAAAAAGAAACATAACAGACAGGGAAGAAAACAGCAACAAACGCAAGAACATTGTTGTAGCGGCAGCTTCACAGCAACCGCTTCAGAGCGGAGGTTAACTCGGAGAACGCGCGTCTTTAGAAAATAGAGAGATTTATTCGTCCTAAATTAACTAAAGCATATAAACAAAACGCTCCATCGCATCATGCGGTTGAAAAACTGTTTGCCACTTCCGCTCTACCTGACCATCAGGTGACGGCGCATATATTGAACATCAATCAAGACACAGATGTCATGGTCAACAAGACAGGCAGAGCAGCAAACATGCACAACAGTACGAAAGCACAAAATATTTCAGATAAAGATCTAAACATCTCATTATCTCTAGCCGCTTTATCCTGTTCTACAGGGTCGCAGGCAAGCTGGAGCCTATCCCAGCTGACTACAGGCGAAAGGCAGGGTACACCCTGGACAAGTCGCCAGGTCATCACAGGGCTGACACATAGACACAGACAACCATTCACACTCACGGTCAATTTAGAGTCACCAGTTAACCTAACCTGCATGCCTTTGGACTGTGGGGGAAACCAGAGCACCTGGAGGAAACCCACGCGGACACGGGGAGAACATGCAAACTCTGCACAGAAAGGCCCTTGTCGGCCACAGGGCTCAAACCCGGACCTTCTTGCTGTGAGGCGACAGCACTAACCACTACACCACCATGCCGCCCTAGATCTAAACATATTGCGCACATAAATCAGTATTTCATCAAAACGCAAATTATGATCATATTAATTCTGAAAAAACAAAACAAAAAAAATGCGAAATGGCTCCAACAATTGTCATTCCCTACATTTCTGGGCTATCTGAGAAACTCATGAGGATCTTTTACAAACACAACATCCCTGTACACTTCAGACCCAGTAACACTCTGAGGCAGAAATTGGTCCATTCTAAGGACAGAATACCCGGACACAAACAGAACAACATAGTGTATGCAATTAAATGCAGTGAGGAATGCACAGACCTGTACATTGGGGTAAAAAAAACCAACTGCTTCATAAGCGCATGACTCAACACAGAAGAGCCAGTTCCTCAGGCCAGGGCTCTGCAGTCTATTTTCATCTCAGTAACAAAGGACACTCATTTCAGGACTGCAATGTATGCATTGTAGCCAGAGAAGACAGGTGGTTTGAAAGAGGAGTAAAATAAGCTATTTTCGTCAACCTGGAATGACCATCACTGAACAGACTGAGGCACCAATTATCAGCCACCTACAATGCAGTCCTTGGCATACTTCCCAGAAACTGAATACACATCCACACCAAGGCTCAGCTGACTTCAGTGACTCACATGATGGCAGAGAGATCCAACGACCCACAGATCACCCAAACGACACTCTAGGCTCCTAACACCGTTCACACCCAGCCTCCAGTGACCCTTACACCTGCAGAATGACTGAGGGGTCAACGATCCATGTGACCCAGGGGCAGAGCTAAGGGGTGGCCGGGGTGGCCGGGGGCCACCCCAGGGGATGCCTTGGCCCCGCCCTGGCCACCCCAGGGCCAGACAATAAAATTTATAAAACCGATATGTCCCATGAAATGTTAGTTCCGCCCGCTGGGTTTTTGTGCTGCTTATTTGGTTTCTGCGGGGATGCATATTACCGTAGCACATAAACATTTTGCGCATTCAAGCAGCAGGTGGATGAGCAGGTTGTCGTGACGGTGGTGGTATCAGATAGTCATGCTCTAGTCCGACAACACAACAACCTCCGTACTACGTGAACGTGCGATTAATTTGGGAGATAAGTTATTCACCTCTTATACTCTCTTCAAGTTTTCTCACTTTGTAGACATACAGTTACAATTCTGTCCTCAGACAATTCAGAGTTTCCAGAAATCTCCACTCTTCCCAGGGTTTTCGAAAGTATCCGTTTTCAGTGACTGAAACCTTCGTTTACATGTAAATGCAACCGGATAAATAAATATGCGTCTTTATAGATATCCGGCTACAGTGGGATTTGTGCTGTGTGCACACATAGATAGATACTAGATAGATATAGAGAAAATATAGAGATGTTGTGTGATGTTTATATTAATGTGTGTGAGATGTTGTGTGTTACTGGTGGGAGTACACATTGATTAATAATTGTCACACTCATACATACACAACACTCCTGCATTCTCTCAACACACACTCTCCCCCTACCCCTCTCTCACACACACACACACACACACACACACACACCACTCATGCACCACATTTCTATATTTACATGTAACACACTCACTCATACACAACACTTATGCACTCTCTTAACACACTGTCTATCTCACTCTCACACACTCTTTGTGTACTACATTTCTATATTTACATGTAACATTCATACACTCTCAACACAGACACACAACTCATGCACTAAATTTTTATATTTAAATGTAACACTCATGCACTGTCTTAACTCTCTCACTCATACGGTATATGAACACGTACTTCACTCTCTTAACACACACTATGTCTTTCTCTCACTCACTATAAGATACAACTCATGCACTCTCAACACATCCTCTCATACACACACACACCACTCATGCATGATGCACTACATTTCTATATTTACATGTAACACACTCACTGGTATTGAGGATTTGCACGTGACGTCACGAGGTCACGTGATATTTGTTTATCCGCCATTTTGGACGGCAAGGTCACGCATAGAACTTAGACGGACCCGTTCTAATTATCAAGTGTGTGGGAGTAGATCTTTCGAGAATGGTTATATCTTGTTCAGCATTTGGTTGTACCAATAGACAGGGCCAAAAGGAGGGCCTGTCATTTTATAGATTCCCCGCAGACGAGGAGAGACGCGCAAAATGGGTGTCCGCTGTGCGAAGAGAAAACTGGAACCCCAGTTCTACCAGCCGAATTTGTAGTGAACACTTCATATCAGGTAGGTGTAATCTTCTAATTCAATACTCCTAGTACATCTGTTAAGTTGATTTTCGGATTGAATGATAGCTGCATACTTAGAAACTAGACAGTCTCTAACGTTTAAAATGGCTATGCCTAGCCCTACTACCCTGGCCTAGTGTTAGGGTTTTGCTGGGATTCGAACCTGGTTCGTTGGTGTGATGATCCAGCAAACCCCCACTAGGCCACCAGGGGAATGACTCAAATGCAGAGGCGTGAGGCGGAAGTAGAAAAAGTAACAAAAGGTTTATTTATACTATGTACACTATATACAATCCAGGGCAAAACAAAAAAAAAAAACAGAGAGTATAATTCAAAAAGAAAAAGGCAAAAATGCAAAAGCTCAGAAGATCCACAAAACACAGTACAAAGGAAACTGGAGATAAACATAACAGCACAAAGACTCCGTGACAAGAGGACTGAACTCAGGGGTATAAATACACAAACTAATTAAGGACACAGGTGAAGATAATTAGGACTAACAGGCAATTAACAAAAAAAAAAAACACAAAACACAGGAACAGTGGCGGCCTCTAGAGGCCAAAATAAATATGACACGAAAAGGAAATAACAGCGGCCTCTAGAGGCCAAAACAGTCCAAGTCCTAACAGGACCCCCCCCTCTAGGAGTGTCTCCTGACGTTCCCAGGGCGATCCGGATGGGCCGAATGGAAGTCCCGACACAGTTCTTTATCCAGGACATCCCGAGCAGGAACCCAGCAGCGCTCCTCAGGACCATAGCCCTCCCAGTCCACCAGATATTGCAACCCGCCGCGGACCCGGCGGGAGTCAAGCAGGCGATGCACAGTGAACACAGTCTGCCCCTGGAAGATGCGGGGGGGTGGGAGGTTCCTAGGGGCAGGGGCATACGTAGACGTCAGTACAGGCCGCAACAGGGAAACATGGAAAGTGGGGTTGATCCTCAGAGTCCGGGGCAACTGAAGCCGGTAGGAGACAGGGTTCACCCTGCGCACCACCTTGAAGGGGCCAATGTAGCGAGGAGCAAGCTTGCGGTTCTCCACCCGCAGCGGAAGGTCCTTAGTGGACAGCCAAACCCGCTGCCCAGGGCGGAAAGTGTGTGCAGGTCTTCTGTGGCGGTTGGCCTGAGTCTGGTTGGTTCTGGAGGTCTGTATGAGGGTCTTCCTGACCTTGCTCCAGGTCTTGCGACACCGTCTCACATATTGGTTGACCGAGGGCACCCCTGCGTCCTCCTCCTGGTCCGGGAACAGAGGTGGCTGGAACCCGAATTGGCACTGGAATGGCGACAGCTTGGTGGCCGATGACTGCAGGGTGTTGTGGGCGTACTCTGCCCATGGCAGCCAGGTGCTCCACGATGTCAGGTTATCCATAGCCAGGCCTCGCAGGGTGGTTTCCAGGTCCTGGTTGAGCCTCTCCGTCTGACCATTGGACTGTGGGTGAAACCCAGAGGAGAGGCTGGCAGTGGCTCTGATGACCTTGCAGAACCCGTGCCACACTCGGGAGGAGAACTGGGGCCCTCGGTCTGAGACGATGTCCTGTGGAAGACCAAAGACTCGGAAGACATGATTAAATATAAGTTTCGCTGTTTCAAGAGCAGAGGGGAGTTTGCACAGAGGTATGAAGCGGCAGGCCTTGGAGAATCTGTCAACAATGACCAAAATGACCATGTTACCTTGTGACTCAGGGAGACCCGTGATGAAGTCGACTGCCACGTGGGACCAGGGACGCCGGGGAATGGTCAGAGGATGCAGGAGACCCTGGGGACGCTGTCGTGGGTTCTTGGTTCTGGTGCAAACCTCACAGGACAGGACAAATGACCTTACTTCCTGCTCCATGTTAGGCCACCAGAAGCGTCTTTTCAGGAAGTCCAGGGTCCTCCGAGCTCCCGGGTGGGCGGTGAGAGGGGAAGAGTGACCCCACTGGAGAACCTTGGCCCGGGCTTGATGTGGGACGTACAAGAGGCCCGGTGGCCCCGTCCCAGGACCGGGGTCCTGGCGTTGGGCTCGTCGAACAGCCTCCTCAATACCCCAGCGGACAGGGGCCACAATCCGGGACACCGGGATAATAGGCCCGACTTCATTCTCCCTGTTAGTGGCAGAGAACAGCCTGGACAGTGCGTCAGGTTTGGTGTTCTTGGAGCCGGGACGGTACGAGAGGGTGAAGTCAAACCGACTGAAAAACAGGGCCCACCTAGCCTGTCGAGGGTTCAGTCTCTTGGCTTGCTGGAGGTACTCCAGGTTCTTGTGGTCAGTCCAAACCAGGAATGGATGTTGCGCTCCCTCCAGCCAGTGCCTCCACTCCTCAAGGGCCAGTTTGACCGCTAGCAGTTCTCGATCCCCCACATCGTACCGGGACTCCGCAGGACTCAGGCGGTGGGAGAAGTAAGCGCAGGGGTGCAGCTTTCCTTCCGAACGTTGAGAGAGTACCGCGCCGACACCACTGTCCGAGGCGTCCACCTCCACGATGAATGGTTGGGAGGTGTCCGGGAGGACCAGAATGGGTGCCGTGCAGAAGCGGGCCTTGAGGTCTTTGAACGCCTTTTCTGCCTGAGGAGACCAGCCATAAGATCCACCAGTCCCTTTGGTGAGGTCTGACATGGGTGCTGCCACAGAACTGAAGTTCCTGATGAACTTGCGGTAGAAGTTAGCGAATCCTAAGAACCGCTGAACCTCCTTAACGGACTTGGGAGTAGGCCAGTCCCGGACGGCCAGGGTCTTGGCAGGGTCCATTTGGAGTTGGCCTGTCCGTACAATAAATCCCAGAAAGGAGACCTCGGGAACATGAAATTCGCATTTCTGGGCCTTGGCGAACAGATTGTTCTGCAGCAGCCTCTGGAGAACCTGGCGGACATGGTGGCGGTGCTCCTGCACGGTCTTGGAAAAGATAAGGATGTCATCGAGGTAGACAAAGACGTACAGGTTAATCATGTCCCTTAAGACGTCGTTGATTAGGGCCTGAAAAACAGCTGGTGCGTTGGTGAGTCCAAAGGGCATCACCTGGTATTCGTAGTGCCCAGACGGGGTGTTAAAGGCAGTCTTCCACTCGTCTCCCTGTCGGATACGGATGAGGTGGTATGCGTTCCGTAGGTCCAACTTGGTGAAGACGGTGGCGCCTTGGAGCAGGTCGAAAGCAGTGGACATAAGCGGAAGGGGATATCGGTTGCGCACAGTGATCTTGTTCAGGCCCCTGTAGTCAATACATGGTCGAAGCCCCCCATCCTTCTTGCCGACAAAGAAGAAGCCGGCACCAGCAGGTGAGGTGGAGGGTCGAATGAACCCAGAGACCAGGGCGTCTTTGAGGTATTCCTCCATAGCCTTGCGTTCTGGCTGAGAGAGGGAAAACAGTCTGCCACGAGGAGGGGTAGTCCCAGGGAGCAAGTCGATGGCACAGTCGTAGGCCCGGTGCGGAGGAAGAACGGCGACCCTGCTCTTGCTGAATACCTCCTTGAGATCCCAGTACTCTGTGGGAACTTGAGATAACTCGGTGAGATCAGGGGGCTCGGCAGGAGACACAGGAGAGCTAGAGAGCAGACAAGAGGCATGGCATGCAGGGCCCCATTCCACAACCTGGCTTGTTACCCAGTCTATGCGAGGGTTGTGGCGAGTAAGCCAAGGAAGGCCTAGAATAACTGGGAACTCAGGTGAAGGAATCAGGTGCAGGGATATTTCTTCCTTGTGACCTTGAGACTGGAGGAAGACTGGAGAAGTAACTTGAGTGACTCTTCCATCACCTAACGCTTGGCCATCGAGGGCAGACACAGACAGAGGGACTTCAAGAGGTGCAGTAGGTATATTGATGCTTTGGGCGAAGTGAATATCCATAAAGTTCCCAGCCGCCCCTGAGTCTATCAAAGCTTGACAAGAGTGGACAGACTCACCCCAGGAGATGGAGACCGGGATGTAGATTCCTTGGCCAGGGAGTCCGGGAGAGAGGGTAGGCCCCGTCACAACCCTCCCTCGGCTGGACGGGGCGGTCCTTTTCCCAAGAGTTCGGGACATGATGCTCGGAAGTGACCAGGCTTGCCACAGTAGATGCAGCACTTGTCCCTCCTTCTGCGCTCCCTCTCAGATGCGGAGAGGCGAGTACGACCCACTTGCATGGGTTCTGGACAGTCACTGAAGGAGGTAGACGGTCTCCAGGTAGAGGTAGGGAGGCTGGGGGGGCTCAAGGCTTGGTGGCGTTCTCTCATCCTGTTGTCCAGACGAATAGCATGTGAGATGAGGGTTTCGAGGTCACTTGGGCATCCAATAGAGGCCAGACCGTCCTTGATGGGGTCAGACAGACCATGGTGGAAGGCTGACACCAGGGCAGTCTCGTTCCATCCACTTACTGCTGCGAGTGTTCGGAACGAGATGGCGTAATCTGCGACGCTTCCTCCTTGCCGGATGGACATGAGCTTTCGGGCTGCGTCGGTACTGATGTCTGCCTGATCGAAGACCCGAAGCATCTCTTCAGAAAACAGCTGGAAATCAAAGCACTCAGGTCCCTGTCTTTGCCAGATAGCAGTAGCCCAGGCTCGCGCCTTACCAGCTAATAAGGTGATCACAAAGGCAATCTTGCGGCGATCCGTAGTGTAGGTGGTAGGCTGAAGCTCAAAGGTGAGTTGACACTGGGTAAGGAACTCTCGGCACTCACTGTGCTTGCCGTCATACCTCTGTGGTGCAGGAAGGCTGGGTTCACGAGGTGAAGAAGGCAGCATTGCAGGAGGCACTGGAGCAGGAGTGGGAGCTGGATCAGGAGCAGGAACTGGATCAGGAGCAGGAACTGGATCAGGAGATGCAGGCAGAGATGTCAGCTGTGCCAGGGTTTTCCCAATTTGCTGAAGCAGTTCCTCGTGGCGAGCAAGGGCCTCACGTTGGCTGGTGAGCGTACATGGTCGCTCCGAAGCGTGTCAAAGCTGCCATAATTCCCTGAAGGTTGGCCGGGTAGACAGTTGAAGCAGCCTCTGCTGAGTCGGTCATGACGGAGTCTTTCTGTTAGGGTTTTGCTGGGATTCGAACCTGGTTCGTTGGTATGATGATCCAGCAAACCCCCACTAGGCCACCAGGGGAATGACTCAAATGCAGAGGCGTGAGGCGGAAGTAGAAAAAGTAACAAAAGGTTTATTTATACTATGTACACTATATACAATCCAGGGCAAAACAAAAAAAACAAAAACAAAGAGTATAATTCAAAAAGAAAAAGGCAAAAATGCAAAAGCTCAGAAGATCCACAAAACACAGTACAAAGGAAACTGGAGATAAACATAACAGCACAAAGACTCCGTGACAAGAGGACTGAACTCAGGGGTATAAATACACAAACTAATTAAGGACACAGGTGAAGATAATTAGGACTAACAGGCAATTAACAAAAAAAAAACACAAAACACAGGAACAGTGGCGGCCTCTAGAGGCCAAAATAAATATGACACGAAAAGGAAATAACAGCGGCCTCTAGAGGCCAAAACAGTCCAAGTCCTAACACCTAGTCTATGACAATGTTTTATCTTTTTGGCTCATATATGCCTTTGAAAGGCCAATCCATAGTAGGGATGGCGAAAACTAAAAAAAAATCTTGACCGACCACCGAGCCTCATTAGCCGATTAAAGTCGGTTAACCTATGAGTTTAAACAGGGATGCAAACGGCGGATGCCGTTTCACGGCTGAAACGCGCAGATCCGATTTTTTTCTTTAGGGGGGCGTTGGAGTGTCTGAATAATTTCATCAGAGTAAATTCTGTATTAAAATTACTAAATAAGCGAGAAAACGTCCTGCATAGTCTCTTTATGATAAACATCTTAATGCCACTTACCCGTGAGGTTATCAAGTAGACATTCTTCTTCGGAACCTTCCAGAGGTATAGTTGGGATACCCATCCTGCAACAAAATATTTATAAGCTTCCAGTCTCTTGTAAGCTTTGAGGGCTTTGCCAGTGTAACACGATTCACGATTAACGAGAAAATTGTAAATGTCATGGTAGGCCAGATCGGGCAAATCGCCGGCACCGCAGCTCCGAATTTCCCTGAGCAAGGATTGCGGCAAGTTGTACGGATCTGCAATCCCCAACCTGGAACACTTTTCCACGTAACGCTGCCTCACGTCACCTTCAAGATGCTGAACAAACTTATACAAGTAATGGCGTGAGTAGATGGGGTATTTTCCGAATTTTCTTGGGGATTACTCCCTGGATCCATTACCCTCGCGCAAGGTAAACAATCCTGAAGCCGTCCAATATGGCGGAGTAAACATGGACGGGTCACGTGACTGCACATCCTCTATACACACCACTCATGCACTCTCAACACACACTCACCCACACACCACCCATGCACTACATTTCTATATTCACGTATAACACACGCAACACTCATGCACTCTGGACATACACTCTCTCTCACACACACACACACACAACTTATGCACTTCATTTTTGTATTTACATGTAACATATCTTCACACACACACACACACACACACACACACACACACACACACACACTTCGTATAGACCCCTTCGCATGTTTGTAAACAAACTGACCGTTGCCAGGATGCGCGCGCAGCCTGGACTCAGAAACAATGGCGCTGCCCATAGACCGGCATTATGAGCTGTCAGATTATGCCAAACAATTGTCGTTACAAGATCGAGAATGCTACATAAATAAGTTAACTCTAACAAGTGGACATCGCCTACCGGATCCGCATTTAATTAAAGAGTGGACGGACGATGTTAGTAAGTTCCCTGGTATACAATGGCCAGATATATACTCGTACCTTATTGACAAGACTTCAGTGTACACCCACGAAAAACTTCGTGCCTACAAGTCTTTAGACGCATATGATTGTTATGTGCGGGCATGTACAACTTGATTAACAATGGGACATTCATATTCATTTTGTTTTAATCAAATTATGCCAGTGGTGTGATGGCAATGTGGCTTTAGCTACAACAGCAAATACCAACACTAAACAGCAATTTGCAGGAGGTAATGGCACGAAAGGAATGAGTGTAAAGAGTGCAGCTAAGAGAAATCAGAGCTGCGTAAAAAGTGAGAGGCAGAGAGCAGAAATGAAACTGAACGGGGCGGGAGCTAGGTTAGAGCAGTTGGCATTTAGAGTGAGGGCACACAATTTTACCTTTCCATCCTTGCTTTAAAATTGTGACTTTCAGCATACACAAATAATGATGGCACAAAATCTGGACTGCTTGAGTCAAGCGAGACCTCTCCTACAAACAAAATTGCATGCAAAGCTAAGTTAACATGCTAACAATATTCATTACATTGTGTAACTATGACCCAGCTAATCAGACAAACGTTACCAAAGTATTTTGCTACATCAATAAACGAAGACTAGAAAGAATAAAAAAGAAAGATTTAATAAATAGCCTGATCTTACCTGTGATGAAGTGGGCGCTGCAAACCCGCGCATTTTTGATGGTGCTTTCATCCCAGTCTACACGTTTGATGGCTTGTAGCCATAGACGTCGGCGATTTTTTTGGAATGGGTGAGATCCTGCTGGAATTCTGAACATTTTAACCCCATTACTGCTACGATTCTGACACCCGACAACACAACAACTAGGCATTTCTGAGTCTTTTTTGGGTCCAGGCTGCGCGCGCAATTTCCGCTTACGTATGAATGACGTTTACTGCGAAGGGGTCTATACTACAGCTCATCTATATCTACATGCAGTGCACATACTTTCCCCCTCTCTCTCACACGCACACCACTCATGCACTACACCTCATCTATGTCATGTGTTACATCAGTGTAACACTTTCTCTCACTCACACACACACATGCACACACACATTTTGTAACTCAACACATTTAGTTTGTACAGTACTTACAATGGACAATATCACATGTTGTGTTTACATATGTTGTATGTATGAGTTAAGTATACAAGTATTTTCCTTTTCCTGAGCAAAGCACTCTTTATTCAAGCCTGACTAATATCCTTACTACTTCCCAGGTGCCTGGGACAGGTGATCGTTTAGTTTTTACTTTTGCATTTTAGTAGTGATCGTTAAAATCCTGATGCTTAACTAGAGTAAACAAGTTGGATGGTTTCTTTGTTTTGCAGATGCTTTGTTACATAAATAAATTAATACATTAATTTCTGACCTCTTGGCTCACATGGGTTTTGTTCATGAGTTAGGGACCAGATATGCCACCAGATACATCAGAATACAGGAAATCAAATCTAGCTAATTCAAAATTTCTCGGGGGAGGACCCCCGGAACCCTCCCTTATTTAGTCACAGCATGGCCACCCCTTGTATATCCTTGGCCCCCCTTTGGCCACCCCATGTAAAAAATCCTGGCTACGCCACTGATGTGACCTCAACAACTCTCCTTAGGGTTGCTTTTGGTCCACTAGAGGATAAATACCTGGAACTCCCCACTAGTCAGACAGAACTGAAGAAGCCTTTTGGATGAGAGGTGAAATGGCTCCAAGAATTTCAAGCAAGTCCAATTGCCTTCTTTAGCACCTACGGTTTATAATGACCTGGATGACTGAGAACCTTCACAGACATCAATCATGGTCTCTAACCGGAAGTTAAGAGGCCTTGACATTGGCCAGTTAGAATACATTTTTGGAACTTTCAGCACCACAGTTAATAATCTAAGAGGGCATATGTATAATTTTGATCCTGTGTTGATTTCAGAAAACCCAAAATAAATTAAAACTCTGTTAAAGATGCATGTTGTACGATAATTCTGTGACGGAAAAACAACAGTTCAAGAAATCATTGAAAGCCCAACACCGTCATGGCATTCATGTTCCTGTATGTAAACTTCTGACTGCTGCTGTAGGTTGGCAGGCAGACAGGCACCTAGACCATCTAATAATTTCATTCAGATTGAATGAAATGATTGGACAGGGGCTTTACAGCCGTGCTTTTTCAGATGATCAGAATTTTTTTTTCCATTGTCAGGGCACTAGGCCGGCACGGTGGTGTAGTGGTTAGCACTGTTGCCTCACAGTAAGAAGGTCCTAGGTTTGAGCCCAGCAACCGACGAGGGCCTTTCTGTGTGGAGTTTGCATGTTCCGCTCGTGTCTGCGTGGGTTTCCTCTGGGTGCTCCGGTTTCCCTCACAGTCCAAAGAAGGTTAGGTTAATTGGTGGCTCTAAATTGACCGTAGGTGTCAGTGTGAATAGTTGTTTGTCTCTATGTGTCAGCCCTGCGATGACCTGGCGACTTGTCCAGGGTGGACAAGGGACAACTCCCTGTCCCTTATGCTGCTGTGGCAGATGAGGCCTTTGGCTTGAAACCATGGTTAATGAGACCATACCCCAGAACACAAGTAGGTAAAAGCAAACAAATTTTCAACTAGGGTGGCATGGTGGTGTAGTGGTTAGAAATGCTGCCTCACAGCAAGAAGGTTCTGGGTTCGAGCCCAGCAGCCAGCGAGGGCCTTTCTGTGTGGAGTTTGCATGTTCACCCCATGTCTGTCTGGGTTTCCTCCGGTTTCCCCCACAGTCCAAAGACATGCAGGTTAGGTTAATCAGTGACTCTAAATTGACCGTAGGTGTGAGTGTGAATGGTTGTTTGTCTCTGTGTCAGCCCTGCAATAACCTGGCAACTTGTCCAGGGTGTACCCTGCCTCTTGCTCATAGTCAGCTGGGATAGGCTCCAGCTTGCCTGCGACCCTGCACAGGATAAGCGGTTCCGGGTAATGGATGGATGGATGGATGGACAAAAGTGCTTCTCAAAATATTACCTACCCAAGCTTCAACTGAAACTCTTGGCCTGTGTATGTGCAGTTTGTGCTGCTTGCTGATTGCATAAGTCAAGTCAAGTTTATTTGTATAGCGCTTTTAACAATAAACATTGTCGCAAAGCAGTTTTACAGAATTTGAACGACTTAAAACATGAGCTAATTTTATCCCTAATCTATCCCCAATGAGCACGCCTGTGGTGACGGTGGCAAGGAAAAACTCCCTCAGAAACCTCGAGAGGAACCAGATTCAAAAGGGAACCCATCCTCATTTGGGCAACAACAGATAACATGATGGGTGGCACGGTGGTGTAGTGGTTAGCGCTGTTGCCTCACAGCAAGAAGGTCTGGGTTCGAGCCCCGTGGCCGGCGAGGGCCTTTCTGTGCGGAGTTTGCATGTTCTCCCCGTGTCTGCGTGGGTTTCCTCCGGGTGCTCCGGTTTCCCTCACAGTCCAAAGACATGCAGGTTAGGTTAACTGATGACTCTAAATTGACCATAGGTGTGAATGTGAGTGTGAATGGTTGTCTGTGTCTATGTGTCAGCCCTGTGATGACCTGGCGACTTGTCCAGGGTGTACCCCGCCTTTCGCCCGTAGTCAACTGGGATAGGCTCCAGCTTGCCTGCGACCCTGTAGAACAGGATAAAGTGGCTAGAGATAATGAGATGAGACAACATGACTATAACATTAACAGTCAGTTATAGGCAGGGTGCGATTTGTCAAAAAAACAGAAGGGGGGATGTTTTTTTTTTAAATCATGAAACGTCACAAAATTAAGGTAACAATAGGCCAATAGGCTAACAGCTCAATAACATCCGATGATATCAAATGAATAACACTAAATGAAAACGAACACTAAACCAGAGATAGTAAATTCATCTTCCTATCTCTCTGACTAAATACACGAACACTAACACACAACAAAGTTCGCATTGCTTGTCGCATTGCTGTGATGTTTCTCTCCCTCCGGATTAAATGGACAGTGACTCGAAAATCACTAAAATACATGAATACTAAATGAACAGTTTGCTCTGATGGCGCAGTTCACATTGTGCGCAGCTTTCCGATTTAAACAGTTTTTTTCTCATCCTTATACTTCCTGTTTTATGGACTGTAACGGATTTGCTTATTTAGTAATTTTAATACAGAATTTACTTTGAAATTATAATCAGACACTCCAACGCCCCCCCTAAAAAAAAAAAAATCGGCCGTGAAAAAGGCGGCATCCGCCAAAAGGCGCGCTGTTTACATCCCTGCAGATACATTGATACATTGTAGATAATAACAATATCTTTGCGTTCTATAAGAACGCAAAGATATTGTTATTATCTACAATGTATCTATTTGCTGGGGACGTTCGTGAACATCAAAGCTGCCACTTCGGGCCACTTCGAGTGCAATGTAGACCATAGAAAACTGTGTCACAACATGCCTGTCATGTCAACTTTTTTTTTGGTTTGTTTGTTTTATTGACGGGGTTGTCCCCGAGGATTTTTTTTCAGCAGAGATAAAAACCAGAGGGGGGGATGATCCCCCCCCCAGCAAATCGCACCCAGGTTATAGGATACTGGAGCCTATCCCAGCTGACTACGGGCGAAAGGCGGGGTACACCCTGGACAAGTCGCCACCCAGCAAACACAAAAACGTTTATATAACGTTGTATAAACGTTTGGCTAACGTTTCAGAAACGTTACAAAATAACGTTTATAAAACGAAAATTTGTGGACAATTTTTTCGTTTTATAAACGTTTGAAAAAACGTTATATAAACATTTGAAAAACATTCTGGAAACCATCATACAACATTCTGGAAACGTTTCAGAAACGTTTTTTAAAACATTGTATAAACGTTTCTTAAAACCATTTAAAAACAATAGTAAAACGTTTCTTTAATGTTTTAGAAACGTTATTAGAAACGTTCTCATCTCATCTCATTATCTCTAGCCGCTTTATCCTGTTCTACAGGGTCGCAGGCAAGCTGGAGCCTATCCCAGCTGACTATGGGCGAAAGGCAGGGTACACCCTGGACAAGTTGCCAGGTCATCACAGGGCTGACACATAGACACAGATAACCATTCACACTCACGGTCAATTTAGAGTCACCAGTTAACCTAACCTGCATGTCTTTGGACTGTGGGGGAAACCGGAGCACCCGGAGGAAACCCACGCGGACAACATGCAAACTCCGCACAGAAAGGCCCTCGCCGGCCACGGGGCTCGAACCCAGACCTTCTTGCTGTGAGGCGACAGCGCTAACCACTACACCACCGTGCCGCCAGAAACATGTTAATACCTGTTAAACTTATAATATAACAACACATTTTTGTTATTGCACTTAAGTTTATTTCATTCCTCTTTGCAAGTTCAACAAAACCGATTTGAGAGCAGAGTTTTTTTACATAGACAATATTCACATTTACATATAAAGCCCTCATGAACAGCAAAAATGATAAAGATACTAGTATTAAAAATTTATCTAAATTTATTAAAGAAGCCTTGCTACTAAGAACCAAAACATTAAAGTTAACGTAATCATAGCAAATGTGTAAAATCAGTTAAAAGTTGAAATAAACAACGACAGCAACATGCTCAAAATGGCGCTACTTCCGGTCCCTGCGCCTGCGCAAAGACGTAGGTCGTGCAGGTGCAGGGAACCAGCGAACAAAATGCCAGGGCCAAAAGGCCGTGTATTTTAGCAAATATAAAACGACGAATGGTCGTCTATCCAAATTATTCAAACCATACTTGATAATTACGAGACTAGAGCCACACATTTAATGATTTATCTATCTATCTAGATCTACATCTAAAAAATATTTAGCTAGATCGAAGGTTTTTTTTCAACGTTTATTAAACATTTATACAACCACTTATTTTCCATAAAATTATTCCCATGTTTTTTGATACTTTTTAAAAACATGTCATCATGTAGTGTTTATAATCACACAATTAATTGTAGAAATTTTAATATTGTCTGTTTTAGCCAGAAGTCTCCGAATATGTATAACATTTTATAAACATTTCATAAGCGTTGTGAATGAAACGTTTTAAAGAGAACGTTTATAAAACGTCAATAAAACGTTACTCATTTACTGATTATTTTGATAATTGTAATACAATCATTATGACATCTTAATATCTAAAAATACCAAGAGATGATAAAAAATGTGCCACGTGTCAGCAAATATGACTTTATTAAATTTTCACCCACGTTTCATAAACGTTTAATAAAACCTAACCTTAATGCAACCCAAATGAAACGTTTTATAAACGTTTTGTGTTTGCTGGGCAGGTCATCACAGACAACCATTCACACCTACGGTCAATTTAGAGTCACCAGTTAACCTAAAGGCCCGGTCCCACTGCACTTACGGATGCAAAGAGGATGTAAAACGTAAAAAAATCTTTGCCATCTCTTGGAAAACGCTATGCATCCGTTGTGTACTCATTGCATACGTGCTTCATACGCTCTATCCATTGAGCATCCGTCCACTGTGATTTCATCCGCGCAAAAAGTTTTGAGCTGCACAAAACTTTTAGAATGGATGAACTTTCCGCCGTGTACGATGTAAATCCGCGACATATACGAGCAACAAACGTTCTATGTCCGTTATCATCCGTTAAACGTCTGCTGTATCCTCTCTGCATCCTCTGGGCATCCTCGCAACTCACATCCGCTGCAGCTGAAAACGGAAAGAGGGAGGCAAGATAAGGTACATGAAACGTCTATTCATCGTTAGTAGCACGGAAATAGAAAGGATGTAAGCGTATGCATCTCGTATATAAAGGCCGAATCCCATTTCACCCCTTGGACCAACCCCTTGGCCCTTCTCCTCCATTTTGCGCGTTCACGTGAAGGGGTAGGGGTATCCCAATCCCAGTTAACGCGGAGGGGTAGGGGAAGGGGTAGGGCTTCTGTACCCCTCCAAACGGAGATTTTCCTGGAGCTGACTCCGAACGAAGGGGTTTGAGTGATTTCCCACAATGCCATGCGGATTTCAGCGAGATTTCATGCGGATTTCAGAAAGATGGCGGTTCCCGCGGCGAAAGATTGTCATAAATGTATTTTCTCCATTATTTACGTGTTTTAAGTTGTTATCCAGAGGAAACACGCCGCTTGATTCGCTTTCGAGCTGAGAATGAGCAGCGATTTCTGAAATCCAAGCTGCTGCTAAAAAGCTTTGGGAGTGAGTATTGTTTTCGGTTGCTTTACTGCGTACGTTTTGTTCTGTTATTCTCGCTTTTATTGTTTACATGAGTGTTCTGACACCTCATTCTGTCGGATGTGGTGCACGAAGCGCCAAAGATATCCCATTCAGTGGTGTTAGTTAACAAATCACACCCTGCCAGCAGAGATTTCTGGTTCTGCCTCTGGCTCTGACTGTAGCGGCTGGTCGCAGCCAATGACGCATTTGGTCGCGTTTTGCTGACGGAGGTACGCGATGACGTATGCGATCGTTGAAGGGCTATCCCAATACGTAAGGGTTGAATTTCAAGCCCTATCCCTTGTAGCTCAGTTTCAAGGGGAAGGGCCAAGGGGAAGGCGGAGGGGAAGGGGGAGGGGTAGGGGTAGAAATTAGAATTGGGATTGGGCCAAAGTATTCAAAACGGACAAAGCGTTTATATCTGGGATGTATCTCGTATATTTAGGATGTCTGGAGTATGTCTAGAGTATGTAGAAGGACACCTAGCGGACAATCGATATTTTGTATAAAAAGGGGGAGAAAATCATCTAGTAGTAGAGATGTATCGATGTAGCCGCCAGCACGTCTTTCCGCTTTATGCTGACGGCGTGCGTGCTGCATCCCTTTATATCCGCGGAGCAGATGCAATTCATACCCCCCGCATGCGCAGTGAACGGTCTGCATCCGATATACATCCGCGCAACATCCCCTTTGTTTCCATTAGGCGTACGTGATGCATCCCCTTCATCCGCTATGCATCCGCTCTTTCTGCTATGCGTCCGCTTCTCAGTTATCACCGGTAACCCCTTCGGAGCTGTCATCCACTTCCATCCGCTTTCATCCGCTAGGCTTCCTATGAACATGCGTTTAACATCCCCGCTATATACTACCCACGTCTGTTCTTTTCCGTTCTGTTTTCGCCAATTTTGTCTATTTCTGGAGCGGATGAAAACGGATAGAGCCACCCCCGAAATTTTGCTCGTCCGCTGTGTCCTTTTCGCATACGTTTTGTGTCCATCGGCCAGTGGGACCGGGCCTTAACCTGCATGTCTTTGGACTGTGGGGGAAACCGGAGCACCCGGAGGAAACCCACGCGGACACGGGGAGAACATGCAAACTCCACACAGAAAGGCCCTCGCCGGCCACGGCCCGGGGCTCGAACCCAGGACCTTCTTGCTGTGAGGCAACAGTGCAAACCACTAAATGCCAAAATGGAAAAAAAAAACCACTCTGAGCATTTGATTGTTTCTAGATATGGGCTGTAAACGCTGTCCAATAGGAGCAGACTTTGGTCAGTACATCACTCATCTCTTGGCTTGTGTGTTTGTGCGCGCGCGTGCGTGTGGGTTCACGTGCACGCGCACAGAGAGACTCCTTGCCTCACGAGCATCTCTGCAAATGCAGGCAGCGCTCGCGCGTTGTAACGGAAACAGCGCGAGCACGGCGCTTTCTCTTGTTTAAAAAAAAAAGAGAGAGAGAGAGAGAAAAGAAAGAAAGAAAGGATAATAATAATAGTAAAAGAAAAGAAAAAAAAAGCGCCGCCGTGTTCAGGTGAAAAGTGACGACGTCGACGAGCAGAAAAGGAGCCGTTACCGGATTTAATGCCGCCGGTTATCGCTTTCCTGAGGGATGCGCGCGCGAGACTGATGTGGGTCAGGTAGGAGATGCTAATATGCTAACAAGCTCTTTCCACCGGGACCGGAAACCCTGTGTGAGGGGAGAACAGCTTCACCGCTCAGCCTGGCCACAATTTACCCCTTTATTTATTTATTTAGATGGTTAATTCGGGTGTAGTCTTGGTGTTTGTCGGGTTTCTCTGTGAATAGCTTCAGCATTTCTCCACTTTCTCCACAGCTTTAGCATTTAGCGTCTCTTCTTCTCTCTCTCTCTCTCTCTCTCTCTCTTTGTTTTCTTCCAGATTTATGTTGAGGAAGATGGCAGTGAGGGTGGCATAGTCTGCTTAATTCTTACAGATCAATTCTCTCTATCCATAAATATACTCTATAAATTGAACATCTTTCATAACTTCACATATAAGGGTTGTTTTACAATCAGGGTACGCAAGCTAAAAATCACATTTAACACTTATCATCTTCAATATCAAAAGGCTTGACTACATAAACTTGGTTGTTTATTGTAGCCCTGTGATAGCTCTATTTCCCATCAAAAAAAAAAAATTTGGTGATAACGTTATTTTTGGTGAATGTATGGCAGTATATGTCATATTTAGCAAAATTACTCGTGTCATTTAGAAAAAAGTGCTTTTTTGACCACAGAGATGCACTTCCAGTAAGTTTTCAGATTATTTTTGATCAAATTAGTGTCAAAAAAAAAGTCCTCTCCGAGACAGCTAATTTTTCAATATAAAATAACATATCTAAAATGATTATTTTCATCCTAAAATGTGGTCAAGATATTGGGACGTAAATATTAGAGACAACTAACACAAAGCTTACAGCCTTATATTTAAAAGCACTATGGAAGTAGTGGATTCTGAATTGTCCAAAAAAAAAAAACGTCCTCTCCGAGAATCACTTCATTTGTTTCTCCCATCTTATAGCAGATTACACAAAACTACCATACACACATGTCAAAAAATTACCTGAAATCTGTTCTTTAACTTGTCCTTCACTTAAAAACTGCTACAAGAACCAGTTTGAATCAGTTTGAATTTTGGACCCCTGTGACACAAACTTTGTACCCTGATTGTAAAACAACCCATACGGTATATATATGACTGCTTTAGCTGTAAAATAAATTCCACAGACTTTATTCAGAACAAACTAACAAAATCCACCCGTTCATATAGAGCGGCGGCTACAATTATCGACACCTTGATCATCTTTTGGTCGTTGCAAAAGTAGAAAAGACTTTCAGGACGTAAATTGTGCATGAATAATTACTCAAACTTCTACTGGGGAGGAAAAACAAAAAAGAGTTGAATCCCAAGTACTTCAGATCACGTCACACCTTTTGTCCCCAATTATCGACATCCAGATCAGCCTTTCTCAACACCCTGGGGTGCCATCAAAAAATTATATATATATATATATATATATATATATATATATATATATATATATATAAAACACCGGCATGGCGGAGTAGCGGTTATTCAGAACAAACTAACAAAATCCACCCGTTCATATAGAGCGGCGGCTACAATTATCGACACCTTGACGATCTTTTGGTCGTTGCAAAAGTAGAAAAGACTTTCAGCACGTAAATTATGCATGAATAATTACTCAAACTTCTACTGGGGAGGAAAAACAAAAGAGTTGAATCCCAAGTCCTTCAGATCACATGACACCTTTTGTCCACAATTATCGACATCCAGATCAGCCTTTCTCAACACCCTGAGGTGCTGTCAAAAAATTATATATATATATATATATATATATATATATATAAAAAACACCGGCACGGTGGTGTAGTGGTTAGCGCTGTCGCCTCACAGCAAGAAGGTCCGGGTTCGAGCCCCGTGGTCGGCGAGGGCCTTTCTGTGCGGAGTTTGCATATTCTCCCCGTGTCCGCGTGGGTTTCCTCCGGGTGCTCCGGTTTCCCCCACAGTCCAAAGACATGCAGGTTAGGTTAACTGGTGATTCTAAATTGACCGTAGGTGTGAATGTGAGTGTGAATGTTTGTCTGTGTCTATGTGTCAGCCCTGTGATGACCTGGCGACTTGTCCAGGGTGTACCCCGCCTTTTGCCCGTAGTCAGCTGGGATAGGCTCCAGCTTGCCTGTGACCCTGTAGAACAGGATAAAGCGCCTAGAGATAATGAGATGAGATGAGATGAATTAAAAAAAAAAAAAACGATAGTTACACTAATGCAGATCATCGCCGCCGCCTCATGCATCATCAAAGTTTGTCTCACAGCCCCCTTTCCTACTGTATATGTCACAATGTCACTGCCGGGGTCAGTGTAACTGCGTATATTTTATATGGGGGTGCCTTGAGAATTTGCATACTTCTGAAGGGTGCCGTGACAGAAAAAAGGTTGAGAAACGCTGATCTAGATAATTATTTACAGTGCTCAGCGTAAATGAGTACACCACCTTTGAAAAGTAACATTTTAAACAATTTCCAAAATGTTGACAAGACAAAGTTTAATATAACATCTGTTTAACTTATAACGGGAAAAAGTAAGCTTAATAATATAACTTAGATTACACATTTCTCAGTTTTACTCAAATTAGGGTGGTGCAAAAATGAGTACACCCCACAACAAAAACTACTCCATCTAGTACTTTGTATGGCCTCCATGATTTTTAATGACAGCACCAAGTCTTCTATCGATCCATAACAGTTGTAAATGTCACTTAATCCCACAGGATGTTCACTACGTTCACACTGCAGGCTGAAGTGACTCAAATCCGATTTTTTCGCCCATATGTGACCTGTATCCGATCTTTTATTGACAATATGAACGACACAGATCCGATTTTTTCAAATCTGACCCAGGCCGTTTGGATATGTGGTCCTAATTCCGATTCCTATCCGATCTTTTCATATGCGACTTCAGTCTGAACCGCCAGGTCGCATTCATCCGACTTGCACGTCATCAACAAGCCACAAACGTCACTATTCTGCGCTGAAGTAGGCGGCGGGTCTCTCAAAAAAAGTTACAACAACATGGCTTTGATGTTCCTTTGAACGGAGGTTGCAGTCACTACCCCGCAGAACGCCTGAGCCAAAACCCTTGCCTTCTTCCTTCTCAACCTCCTCCTTAACATCAGGCTATTGTGCATGTTCTGGCTCCGTCGCAACAACAACTGCATCATCGCCAGGTACTCCATGCTGGCTACTGTCATACACAGGAAACTTTAGGTTACTTCCGTAAACACTGGCCATGCTCACTGCGTGTGACGTCGTCGTATCCTGCAATGCGCATGCGGAACACTTTTAGGTCGCTTTTCGTTCATACTGAGGATCACATACAAGTCACATATATTTGTTAATGTGAACGACCTCACAAAAAAATCGGATTTCACAAAAAAATCGGAATTGAGCATTAAGCCTTGCAGTGTGAACGTAGTGGTTGATAATGGTGGACACCGGTGAAAATGATCACTATTATCGACACCTCACGTGACTTCTCAAATGCGTGTTTGTATAGGTATTCGTATGGGGCCGAGTAAAATTAAGGATTAATTTCATGAGTGATTTCGAAGGTTTGAAAATTTCAAAACTTTGAAATCACGAGTGAAATTGATCCTTAATTTTACGAGGAACCATACGATTACTTGTTTATAATATATAGGGCCAAATTCATACTTTGGAAGCCATTCAAGTTCACAACATTTGTCATTCATGTTTTCTGAACCAATCAGGGTGCAAGACTATCTTGCACGTTTGAATCAGTTTCTAAAGCATCTTTCATCATGACACGGCGATTTTGAAAGTGGTTTACAAAATTTTATTGGAACTTCTTTACAACAGCCATTTTGTTGACAAAATTTGCTAATTTTTTTATACCGTAACCAAGCAACGAACTAGCCAATAGCATTTCAGAAATACAGCCCCGTGTTAAGGAAAAAAGCCCTCCTTGAATTGACCAATCAGAATTGAGTAATTTGGTCCTATGTATTATAAAGATACAAAATGGCAACTGTTGAATGAAAGAGGAGTCAGAAACAAAGTAGGTTTCGACAAAGAGATCATGAAATATCAGTGAAATTGATCAGTAAAAACATATCCATGATCTTTCCACCATGCTTA
Organism: Neoarius graeffei; assembly: GCF_027579695.1. Classification (NCBI taxonomy): domain Eukaryota; kingdom Metazoa; phylum Chordata; class Actinopteri; order Siluriformes; family Ariidae; genus Neoarius; species Neoarius graeffei. The sequence continues at coordinate 25,407,875 of NC_083571.1, read as the reverse complement.
CCTGCGATGATAACGTCCGGGTTTTTCTCACATTGCTGATCGCGCTAAAACAAATTCCGTCTCAGGTAACGAGCTGCGTCATCAGACGACAAGATCAAAGGGCGAGGCAGGGCTTCCGGTTGATTAATTAACTGATAATAACTGTTGTAACTGAAACTCAGCTTTGTAAAATAGTTTTTTATTGGAAAATCTGAAAAGGTGTCAATAATTATGGACTGTCTTTGATAATTGTAGCCGCCGCTCTAGTTAATCAAACTCATTATTTTAAATGTGTACACTAATATTTTGCCTATTTATTAGAGACAAAAATTTTTTCCTGAGCTTTCCACCCACACAACACATTTCTGTAAAATTCTCATTACATTCAGTTCAACATTAACGCCAAGTCAAATACGAGAACGAGACACGGCACGTCCCGGAGTGTTTTTTTATTCCTTTTTTACCACAGCAAATTTGCCAATGATTTATATCTCATCTCATCTCATTATCTGTAGCCGCTTTATCCTGTTCTACAGGGTCGCAGGCAAGCTGGAGCCTATCCCAGCTGACTACGGGTGAGAGGTGGGGTACACCCTGGACAAGTCAGCGATTTATATATATTTTTAAATTATGAACAACACATTGTATTTTTTAAACATTTTATGGTTACATTAGGTGTTATGGAACGTCCTTGCTCCTGTAATCGCTTGCGTTAGTCTTGGGTTTAGACGACACAATAGTTTTCTTTCACGATGGTTATTAGGTCAGATTAGGTAATCATAGTGCTATAAATTACTGCCGTGTCTTGTATTGGTTGGGAGACTGGAAACACTACGAGTTTGTCACTGACCAATCATCCTTCATGTTCTTGTGTGTCATTGAGGAGGAGGGTCAAGAAATTGTCGAGCATTGTTACAGACGGCTCGTCAAGGAATATGGAGGAGTTTTCAAACTAGACGAGAAAATACAAAAAAAAAAATTGGACGTGCTAGATTTGTCAGGCCCATTTGTTGTTCCTGATGTTCATATTCGGGCTCAGCGCTGGACATTTGTCAGCCATGATGAAATAATTTCCAAATTTATGTACGCTGATCCATGACACAACTTGTCATGTTACAGAGAAAATTGAAACTTCTGAAGACGTGGATTGGAGACTCCTTCCATAAATGTTAAGTGAATGTCTGCTTACAGAAAACGTCACCATATTGAACAGTTATTCCTTGAAATGAGCTGATAGCTGACGAGGTGCATAGCACCGAGTCGGCTATAAGCGGTGTACAATGAGATTGAGTAGAATAACTGTTTTATTCTATCCACATTCACTGGATTTTGAGAAACGGTGCATTTTTATTTTTTGCAAATTCAATAAATAAAAATTTGATGCAAGACTTCCGACAAAATAATTTCCCCTTAGAATGTAAACAAACCGGCGAAATACCAGGAGCAATTTATGAAAAATGCGATAGTAGTAATTCTTAAAATATTTTTAAAAAGATATGTTCTTGCCAGGCGGCACGGTGGTGTAGTGGTTAGCGCTGTCGCCTCACAGCAAGAAGGTCCTGGGTTCGAGCCCCGGGGCCGGCGAGGGCCTTTCTGTGTGGAGTTTGCATGTTCTCCCTGTGTCCGCGTGGGTTTCCTCCGGGTGCGCCGGTTTCCCCCACAGTCCAAAGACATGCAGGTTAGGTTAACTGGCGACTCTAAATTGACCGTAGGTGTGAATGTGAGTGTGAATGGTTGTCTGTGTCTATGTGTCAGCCCTGTGATGACCTGGCGACTTGTCCAGGGTGTACCCTGCCTTTCGCCCGTAGTCAGCTGGGATAGGCTCCAGCTTGCCTGCGACCCTGTAGAAGGATAAAGCGGCTTGAGATAATGAGATGAGATGAATGTTCTTGCCATAAAATACTTTCATTCCATATTTTATTGCTTTTTTCAATTTTTTTTTTTTGGGGGGGGTTTCGAGTAAAATTTTTATTTCGTCCACAGTTGATTGAGCAGCACGCGCCGCCATTATGTTTTTCTCTACTCACAGTATATGAGCTGATAGCCTAGTAGTAGAGTAGCCAATCGGAGCGCGCGATTGCTCATATCCAGTGAATGTGGATATGAGCAATCGTGTTCTATAGAACGAGCTGTTACTATAGAACCAATAATATAAAAGAGCAAGCACATTAAAGGAGAACTGAAGGCAATTTTTTTATTATCAAAATTCTATTTCTCATTTTATTAAACATAGGAATGCGTTTCTGACAGCTATTTTGTCGCTGCTATAGCAAGTTCTGAGTGTTTGAAAAATGCTCTGTAATATATCAGTCCATATGTCAAAGCAATGGCCGTAAACGAGATTTGTCGAGACCTGTGCGAAACATCGTAGGACGGAAGTAAAACGTACAGCGGAAATCAAAGTGACCAACATCTGCCAACGGTCAAAAGACGCGCGCGCCCTCTTTCGAATGCTGACGTAATCAAACCAGAAGTTTTGTTTGTTTTTATAGCAATCAGGAAAGTTTGAAAAAAGTAGGCAGTAATCGTCATTTAAACTCATTTTTGTGCAATACTGCGTTTGGAAAACAGTTTTCAAAATGGCGGTGCTGACACCTGGCTGACACTTCACGTTTCGAAGTCTTGCACAAGCCTCGTGAAGATCGCGCGGATAAGCGACGCCTGCCGTGGACCAAACGAACTAAATTCAACATGGATAAAAACCGAACAGGCCGATAAGTATAATATTTAATTGCAGTTAGTTGCCAATACGAGTCACGATATAAGGTTACTAAAACCGAAAACGTAATTGAATAACATGTTAATTAAGAAATAAAGCAAGTTTTAAAATTACTTCAGTTCTCCTTTAATATAAACCTACTATTGAATTAAATCCGGGCTGCTGTTAAAGTGAATCATCACCAGATTTGAGGATTCAACAGCACTGTGGTGTAAGAACTGAAATAACTTTCATCAGGGCAGGCTGTCTTTTTTTTTTTTTGGTCCCCCCAGAACTTTAACTAAATTACAGAAATCTCAGCCCACTTGGATATGCTCCCAGAGCACACTCTGAGAACCACAAGCCTTTGTTACTACAAGTAAAAAAGATACGTTAAAGGTTAACAGGGTTTCCCATACATAGACCATTGTGTGGCGCAGCGCCACACAATGGATTCCTATCGCCACACAATCAGACTCGCGATTTTGGAAAAAAAAAAATTCCGTTGCGTATCGTTCTGTTCATTCATAGTGCTCTTTCTTCTCGTTCACGCGCGCGCGCACACCCACACACAGAGACGGAGAGGCGTGTACACAGGCCTGCCGTTGCGCATATACCCGGACTACAAGTAGTCCTGTTAGGCTAATTAAAAATAACGCAGCCTTCCCGATTCGCCTTCCGACCCCTTATTTTAAAAGGTAGCCTACGTCGTGCTCATGATGAGCTTTATCATAGCCTTCTTGGCTTACAGGAAACGGACATCCCTGAGTCAGGCTATAAACCAATTTCGATGCAGACAGTAGCAGCTTGATGCGAGGAACCGGCCTTATTGCATTATCCCGTTTATCCCGCTTCAGCATTCATGCAAGTTATTAATAATGGCTTGACATTCACAATAAATAAGGATTTCCCACTAGCCCAAATAAAATGATGTTATACTCGCGGGGATGCCTAGTTGATGCTATCTGAAGCATAAAATCTGAATATTTTAAGAAACATCTTTATTAGCTTTATTGGCGAAGTAGAATTGCGAGCGGGATTTCTCAGCTATGAATAGGGTAAGCACATAGAAATTCAGTATTCCTTTGTATATTTTTTTGATGTAATGGAAATTTTTAGTGCTTTGATGATGAAGAAAATGTCCTTTTTTTTATCCATAGATTAAAACAGACCTCAGGAATAGGCTCCAAGGGGAACACCTGGCAGCCTGCTTACGAATCTCCATAAATGGTCCCGAACCCAATGACTTCCCTTACGATAGGGCACTTGAGTTTTTTTTTCAGGAAGCCACGCAGAATTAAATGTTCTGATAGGGCACACAGGCTTTGCACCAATTAGGGTAATGCGTTTTCATTATTGTTAGTTGCCTTGGTGTTACCTTAAGTGGTTTCTTACATCTAATTATGATATTTTATTTTATTATTATTTTGTTGTTACATTATACTATTTATTTCATTTTAGTATTGGTTGAGGTAAGTGTTGAGTTCAGTATTTTAAAATACAAACCTCCAGCTTGTTTTTTGCAATTTATTCCTTGAATGTCAACTAAAGAATGATTGAAAGATTGCCACCAAAAAGGCAAAAAACTAAGGTAAAAACTAAACTTTAACTTCAATTTTGGTGAGTAATTTTCATAAATTTAAAAGACAGGTTTTCCACCAACATCAAGCCCAGCAAACTAATGGCCTGCCCTGTAATGTAAAGTTGGGTCGAGGAATGAAACCAGGCAGGGTTCTGGTAAAAATTGTTTTAGCTGTCTTCTCTTAAAGAACTTAAAAGAATTTAGATTGAACTGAATAATCTCAAATGCTTCTTGTAGCTTAAAATAGTCCCAGCAGGTGACTCTGAAGAAAAATACTGTGTGTTTGAACACCGCCCGCTGTAAACACCCCAATGACCGACTCCACTGACCGCCACGACACCACCGCGCATGATTCTCTCATCGGCACAGTGGAGCACCACAAATTGCTACCTGGTCTGTGGGAAACACTGGGTTAAGGTTAACTACCGGTATAGGCAGGTAGTTAGTGAACTGTAGTGTCCCCATGAGAATACGTTACCATTTTGTCCAGCAGGTGCCAATTTTTATAGTCAAAAGTCAGAACATTGGATGTTCCTGAGATTGAGCACAAGAATGGGTTTACTGGAGAGGTTCCTCAGAACAGCCAACCTACCAGATGTTGTGTGTTTGGACTCACGTTGGATTTGTAGACATGGACTTGGCCATGGGGCTCCATCAAAAGTGTCCGATGAGAGCGAAGTGCAAAGGAGAGAGAGAGAAGGAGAGAAAAAAGGTTTTAAATAATTAATCTCTTTTGTATTAATCATAGCTCTGGACTCTTGGCTCACTTTGAGAACACGCCCATAAAGATTGCACATTTATGAATCATGTGGCCACGACTTCAGCAGTATATACTTCTGCATTAATAATGCACACAAGCTTTGTGCTTATAGTGCATTTGTACACATTCCTGCGATGCAGTTTATAGGAACAGACTGATATTTACACTGAACTTTGTGCTTAGGTTGTATTATTTCTTTCACGGAGAGGGAAGTATTAGTATTTGACATGCTGTACTTTAGTTAGTTAGTTAGTTAGTTGGTTGGTTGGTTGGTTGGTTGGATGGTTGGTTAGTTGGTTAGTTAGTTAGTTAGTCAGTCAGTCAGTCAGTCAGTCCTATCCAGGGAACACTGAGCTTATGGTGGGGATACACTCTGGATGGGACATGTGCGCGCACACAAAGACATTAGCATAACCTGTTCACTTAACGGCTTTTAAAGGGCTGATGACACGAACTTGACTCTATGCAATTTCTTAAATAAACTATACAACATGGCAAACATGTTAGATTTCTGTTATAATTACGTGAAAAGAAGCTGTTGTTACGCAAATATCCAACTTTTAATTGCACAGCGCAAGAAAACTGGGTCCATGGCTCGCGGCCATGTTGTGACGTCAGCGGGAGAACACGCTGCGGTTCACTGGCTGTTCTACTCATAGACATCCTATGGTTCTACTCTGGTTCTACTCAATGGAAATGGCGCATGAAAACGCCGGTGAACTCTCTAGTGCTAGCTCTTCCTCTTCTGGGAGTCTAGAATTGTGTTGATCTCTTCCGAATAGAATCTATGATAGCCTACCCTCTTTACCCTTTGCCTCTCGTTGCTAGGCGGCAGTTACATGAAAGCCGCAAGCTTTCACAAGCAAATACATGACTGATATCACGCCGACTTTATGATTACATTTATGATTATCATGTAGAATCTATAGCTCTACGTACCTTTATCTTATGTCGTTTCACAACACATGTTCTGACAGGAGGACTGTCTTTGGATCTGGCATAGCTACTAGTAGACCCCCTCCGGAATACTGGCAGTGTTGCCAGATTGGGATTTTTCCCGCCCAGTTGAGCGGTTTCAAGTGCATTTTGGTGGGTTTTGAACATATTTTGGGCTGGAAAACTTCAGCAGTGTCTGGCAACAGATACTGCTGACGTTTTCCAGCCCAAAATATGTTCAAAACCCACCAAAATGCACTTGAAACCGCTCAACTGGGCGGGAAAAATCCCAATCTGGCAACACTGTGTAGGCACTGCTGATGGTAGTAACACACGTTTGTGATGAACTGAACACCCAAGAGATTCTTTTAAGCTGGGAAGGGTGTCAAAACAATCCAAATCGAAGTGTTCAGAGCACAGGACGGATGCTGGTGAGGGCTCCCACTTGTCACGAGTGCGCCTGACTTGCTTCACCCACTTCGCATGCAGCTCGGGATCTCTGGGAAACTTGAATAAACTTACCCCATCCTTGTGGGTTTTGGAGCAAAAGCCGGCAACACAACGCGAAGGCATAATAACTAATATATATATATATATATATATATATATATATATATATATATATATATACACATATATATATACACATATATATATATTACATATATGTAATAACGTATAATAATAATAATACTAATAATGACAAACTGAACACCTGCCACATCAACAATAAACTGGTAAGTTAGGGAGGAAGGTTCTTTCGCTGACGTCATATAGCTCCTCCTCCTCCTCTATCTCCTGGGTGCTGCAGCCCTGTCAAATTTGCCCAAATAGCCGCGTTTTTTATCATAACTTGTAAAATAGGCACCTTCGTGAATTAATATATGGATCATCGGGAATTACTTTTTATGTTATAAAACATCGCCAAAGATGTCAAAAACGTGTCATCAGCACTTTGAAAGGGAACTGAAGGCAAATTTTTTTTATCAAAATTCTATTTATCTCATTTTATTAAATATAGGAATGCATTTCTGACCGCTATTTTGTCGCTGCTATAGCAAGTTCTGAGTGTTTGAAATATGCTCTGTAATATATCAGTCCATATGTCAAAGCGATGGCCATAAACGAGATTTGCCAAGGCCTGTGTGAGACATCGTAGGACGGAAGTAAAACGTACAGCGGAAATCAAAGTGACCAACATCTGCCACCGTTGTCAAAAGGCGCGCGCCCTCCTTTGAATGCTGACGTAATCAAACCGGAAGTTTTCCCTGTGTCCGAAATCGCTCCCTACTCACTATATAAGACACTATATAGCAGGGTTGGGCAATTATTTTTTCCATGGGGCCACATGAGAAACAGAAAATTTTGTGGAGGGCCGGACCAAAAGGCTAAACTAAATTCTGCATAATATTAATTGTATTTCTTTATATAAAGCAGTAAATAACATTGTTTTTACAAACTGGTAAGAGTCTGGAAAAAACGAGGTTGCCTTACAAAAAATGTCATTAATTCAATCAAATTTCCCAAAACAATGGTTAACAAAATGTGAACGTTTGTACCATTTTTTTTCAGTCACATTCACCCCCAAACACAATAAAGACATCACAATATTGTCTTCCTACTCCAAATATTAAGCAAGATACATCATATTATAATAATGATGCCCACATTTGTCGTCTAATCACCTCATTTGGTGTTTTTCAGTTTTTTATTTGTTCAGTGAGAGAAATCTAGTCTCTGTTGGTCTTTAACGAGTGCATCAGAGTCAGGTTGAATGTCTGAGGTGGAGATGCGAAGCACAGCTGACAGATGATTATCGGTGAGAGAGGATCTATACCTGGATTTGTTAAACTTCATCACTGAAAACATCGATTCGGTGTAGGTATCAGATCTACATATCGGCTAGGACTCCGGCGCCTGCTGGTGACGTCACACTATGTGATTGGCTGGATCGTTTGAAGGATGACGTACAAGTTTGTGGTTGGTCTGGACAAATTACGGAAGTAGTTATCGCGGGATTAGGTTTCGTGGAATTCCATGTCGCGCGCATTGCGTTTTTGTTGAACACAACTTCAAAATAAAAGCACTGCACATTCAGTCCATGCATGAGGTAAAATTAGAAAATACGTTTATTTTGTAATTTCTAATTAACCTTACGCGGGCCGGTCAGAATGAACCAAAGGGCCGGATGCGGCCCGCGGGCCGTAAAATGCCCAGGTCTGCTATATAGCGTGGACGCCATTCTGTAGCGCTGTCCGAAACTTTAGTGAGGATTATGTAGGAAATGTGCTCAGTATAATATGTATTTATCACAAAAATACATGCATGTATTTATTATTTTGAAAACCCATCAGCTGCCTGATCTGGCACGTTTTAATCATGCGACAGTAATGACATAAATACCAGCGTGATGGACTCGTCCTTATCCTGTCGTCTTTCCAACTCCACGTTGGTTCAAAGTCGTATGGAATAATCTCCATCACTGATGAAGCTGGCAAATCTCGAAATTAATCGAAATTGGAATGACATGGCGATCTGGCCGCTGTGTAAATGCTTTTCAAATGGCTGCGCTGACAGTTCACGTTTGAAGTTTCGTACAAGTCTCGTGAAGATCGTGCGGATAAGCGACGCCTGCCGTGGACCAAACGAACTACATTCAACACGGCTAAAAACCGGAAAGGCTGATAAGTGGAATATAATATGCCAATACGAGTCAGGATATAAGGTTAACTAGACAGGGACACTCTAACGAGTGCAAACCCCGCCTTTTCCCTATTAAAATACATTGGGCGAAAATTTCGAAGTTCTGCCATGACCTTGACCTTTGACCTTTGACCTCCAAAATTTAATGGTTTCCTTCCTGGGTGATTGGCAACACATGTACAAAATTTGGTCCAAATCGATCCATTGGTTCTTGAGATATCTTGCAGACACACAGACAGACAGACAGATACACACACACACAGACTGACACAGGTGAAAATAATAACCCCTCCGACTACTGTTGGCGGGGTTAATAAAACCAAAAACGTAATTGAATAACACGTTAATTAAGAAATAAAGCAAGTTTAAAAATGACTTCAGTTCCCCTTTAAGCCACAGTAGTGGGAGGAAACCACAGAACCCTGAGGATGAAACAGGAAGAACAGCATTGCAGTTACCTGAGCTGAGGATTTAACCCGGGACCCTGGAGCTGTGAGGCAGCACTGCAGCACCCTACTGGGTTGCAACACCACACCATCCTAAAGAAGATATTTTCTCCCACTTTCTCTCTGATTGCCAATTCCCACCCACTAACCACCTCTCCCCTATCGTACAGCAGCTACCAACCGGGGGAGGCTGAAAGCTGATACACATTCCCTCCGAGACACGTGAAGCCAACCACTGTCCGTCTTTTTCCACATACCTGAGCCCACGGACACCCATGCTTGGCTGTGATTGACAGGGGAGAGAGTAATATAGAGACTATGCTTTTCCCCTTTGTAATTCAGGATCTTTCTGTTTCAGTTTTACTAAATTCCATTTCTAGAAGAAGAAACCTTTATTCGTCACATGCACACTTCAAGCACAGTGAGATTCATCCTCTGCATTTAACCCATCTGAAGCCGTGAACACACTCGCACACACCCAGAGCAGTGGGCAGCCACACTAGAGCGCCCGGGGAGCAGTCAGGGGTTCGGTACCTCGCTCAAGGGCACTTCAGCCCAAGGCCACCCCATGTTGACCTTTGGACTGTGGGGGAAACCGGAGCACCCGGAGGAAACCCATGCAGACATGGGGAGAACATGCAAACTTCACACAGAAAGGCCCTCGCCGGCCGCTGGGCTCGAACCCGGAACCTTCTTGCTGTGAGGTGACAGCGCTAACCACTACACCACCGTGCCGCCCAACACTGGTTTCAGGTTTTCCTGTATGACACATAAATTTTAAGGACTTAGGACTGCTTTAAAACACTGTTTGTGTATACGTGTGGTAGCTATAAAACAAATAAATGCACTTGTAAATTACATTTTGATTTATGTTTGTGAAGTTTAATAAATGCTGAATTCATAAAATAAAAAAAAATAAAAATGCCCTGTTTCGCAATAAACGGTTTCAGCTTACTGCAGAGGAATATCTGCAACTGTACACATTTTTACAAATTCAAGCACAGATTGTTCCCGTAGGTCTTTCGATTCAGTTCCCCAAACATACGATGTTTTAAGCGTCACCTGTCTTGGTCCATCGCCGGCATCCGTACCACTGCTAGTGCTAGGCCTTGTTTTGAACTTAGATTCTTTGGATCGTTGGTGTTTCTGACTTATAACACTTTTATAAGTTTAAGTACTCACTACTTAGTAGTGTAATTGTTTTTCTGTCCTGGTTATTCACACTTGCATGCTAGAGTAGTAAAGAGAAGCTGACTCCGAACGGCTCAAGTGGTCTTTTATCGTCTCAAGGCGCACATAATCCATCGAATGTTGACAGTATTTGCAAAATAAAATACCGTTGTCTTCATATAGTTCATCGGGAAGTTGATTCGCTCTTGATATTGCATTTACTGTCAGTACAGGCGCTGATCATTTCACTCGTTTAAATGCTGGTCCGGTCACCATTTTTGTTCACTTTGCCACGGAAACATAAATACCGATCTCTGTATGAGAGCAGTGAAGCTAATTGGCTCGGACACCCAGCTCAGATACCAAACAGCCAATAGGCACACGTGATTTGTGCATGCTATAGGTGAGCCTTGGAAATCCCCCAACGAAGTTAAAGGCGAAGTCTGGCACCGTAATGGCTTATTTGATACAAAATATTTACTTTTAATTTGTGCAAATAAACTTTTTGGACATTCTGTTTCAAATACTGGATTCCGTGTTTTCCGTCCGTTTACCGCGATCGCAGAAAACTGTCGTCTCTAGAGTAATACTGCCCAGAAAGCCTGGGCAGTTTTTCCTCCTTAGCTCCTGGCCGGGTCATCGTCTGGATTTAAACTCGGGATATCACTGCAGTAGCGCGAACACTTCTTTTCTGTTGTGCCACACAAGAACCAAGAAAATTCTACATTTTCAGAATTGTACATAATTGAGATGACATGAAAAGCATAAAGGTTGCAGGTGATGTTTATTTAGCCTTGTTATGGTGCAGATGCCAAAGGACGAGTACATCTTGATTCATTCCAAAACGTTCCTGAGCTGTATCACTATAAACTATAAAATAGGCTCCAGACACAGATTTATAAAGAGAGACGGAGACAGACTGACTGATCCGGTCAGTGCAGAAGCTGAAGAGCCGTGGGCGAATGAAAATTAGTGGTGTTGGTGCAGGATACGTCTTCTCATGCCAAACCAAAATTGAATGTCTGCTTGTAGAGATCTAATCCCAGTAACCATGCTGTGTATCACAAACTATTTCATTCTCTATGAAATTAAACCGGCCTAATGGTTTACTCACGGACGTTTTGGTTTCCAGGAATTAACATTCTATGTACTGATGTGATTTGATTATTATTTTTTGTCTACATTTGCCTTATTTTGACTGATAGTCTGCAGCCTGTTGTATGATCTATGATGTAGGTTCTTTGTGTTGTAGATGAGGCAGACACGGTGTTAGAGAATTAACATCAAACAGGAAAAGAGGATTACAGAAGCATCCTAATTCAGTAAAATTGACTAAAATGGCCTAAATGTCCGTGTTAATTTTTTGTACTTCTGTTTTATAGTACTGAGCAAAAAATTTGCTTGTTTACTAACATCAGCGAACATAATGGCATGGCATTTATTAACATTGCAGTCCATAAAAATAGACACTTAATGATCTGATGTGAAACCAGACTGAAATTATCTAATGTGTATTTGGTATAAAGGCATATTGGCATCTCGATTTGCAGCCCAATGAGATGGTGGCTTGAAATATATGGCTTGAATATATAGTAATGTACACTCACTCACTCACTCACTCACTCACTCACTCACTCCTTCCAGCTTGTCCCACTTATGTGTGTTGGGTCGCTCCCATGTGGGACCCTATTGATCCACGTCATGTTAATTGGAGCATAGTTTTACACCGGATGCCTTTTCTGCCGCAACGCTCCCATTTCTGGGCTTGGGGAAACAACCCCACAGATTCACACCTGTGGGCAAATTAGAGTAGCCAGTTAACCTAACTGCACGTCTTTGGACTGTGGGGGACCCACAGGAGCACCCAGAGGAAACCCACAAAGACACGGGGAGAACATGCAAACTCCACACAGAAAGGCCGTCATCGGCTGCTGGGCACGAACCCAGAACATGGCTAAAAATTAACTTCAGTGCTTGATTGCCACTTGGGCCAGTATCTCTGAATTCTTAGTGGCACAGGCCAAAATAAAGTGGCCCTTAAATTTCCTCTGGTCGAACACAAAACAATTTAAAACCATTTTTACTTGAATAACACCCCATGGTGTTTTAACGTATGCCCCCAGAAACGGATTAAATCAACAACATTAATTCTATGTAATCAGGGCTGTGAAAAATCCGCAGATTTAATTGCAAAAATACTATTTTTGTAAATTGCGTATTTTTGCAAAAAAAGTGGGGTACGGTGGTGTAGTGGTTAGCGCTGTCGCCTCACAGCAAGAAGGTCCAGGTTCGACTTCGAGCCCCGTGGCTGGCGAGGGCCTTTCTTTTTTTTTTTTTTTTTTTTTAAAGATATTTTTTTGGGCTTTTTGCACCTTTATTGGATAGGACAGTGTAGAGACAGGAAATGAGCGGGAGAGAGAGACGGGAAGGGATCGGGAAATGACCTCGGGCCGGAATCGAACCCGGGTCGCCCGCATTCATGGTATGGCGCCTTAACCACCTGAGCCACGACGCCCCCCAAGGCGAGGGCCTTTCTGTGTGGAGTTTGCATGTTCTCCCCGTGTCCGCGTGGGTTTCCTCCGGGTGCTCCGGTTTCCCCCACAGTCCAAAGACATGCAGGTTAAGTTAACTGGGGACTCTAAATTGACCGTAGGTGTGAATGTGAGTGTGAATGGTTGTCTGTGTCTATGTGTCAGCCCTGTGATGACCTGGCGACTTGTCCAGGGTGTACCCCGCCTTTCGCCCATAGTCAGCTGGGATAGGCTCCAGCTTGCCTGCGACCCTGTAGAAGGATAAAGCGGCTACAGATAATGAGATGAGATGAGAAAAAAGTAGGGGGTGGGGGTACTCTGCTAATGGTTGGGGACCGTAATCGCCGGCGAGTACATTGTTCACTTGATGGTGGGGGGAATCTAACGCCAGGTGCCTCTGTATTTTACGATATCATAAAAGTTATATATACGATATCGTAGACCGTTTTACGACACTGCGCCATTTCTTTCTTACCATTTTCGGGTTACTCTATTCGAACACGTGTTGACCATACAGCTTGCGATTAAGTGACAATAAAAGATTTTTTCGGTACGTCTGTGTCGCGGAGAGACATTGTACAGAGGGAGGATGGTGATAATGACAATATGAAAAAAGTAGACAAGGAAAACGGTATCAAGAATCCGTGGAATTGGCGGTGGCTGGAATTTAAAGTCGGAAACGAATATCTTTATGAACACATCCGAAAGATCAAGGAACCAGGCAAGGCGTACTGCGTGTTATGCCATCAGGATGTAAAATACGGATCGGGAGGAAGAACACGCTCGGTCGATCATGTGCAGGGAAAGAAACATGCAGAACTGCTGAAATTAAAGCTGTCAAATTATAGATTACCAGGTATTTATGTCTTGTTTTCATATTTGTTTGTTGACCATTCTTTGATGCAAGATTTACTTGGTTTCTGGGGCCATGTGGACTCCATACCCTCAGCTTCAGACCCCCTGCATTTTTTTTTCCTTGGATTTTACTTTTTCCATTTCACAGCCCTGTGTAATTGTTGTTTAGATCAGTGTTTCTCAACCTTTTTTCAGTCATGACACCCTTCAGAAGTATGCAAATTCTCAAGGCACCCCCATATAAAATATACGCAGTCACTCTGACCATACGCTGACCCCGGCAGTGACATTGTGACATGGGAAAGGGGGCCGTGAGACAAATTTTGATGATGCATGAGGCGGCGATGATCTGCATTAGTGTAACTATCGTTTTTTGGAATTTTAATTCATTTTATTTATTTCAATGTTAGAATGTATAATTTTTTGACGGCACCCCTAATGAAGCCTGACGGCACCACGGTTGAGAAAGGCTGGTTTAGATATTGTACATTATTCAAACAGTACACTACATTACCGTCATTGAGCTGACGTTTTTATTCAAAGCGACTAACAATAAGCGCATGTAGCCGAGAGAATCCAAGAGTGACCAGTGCTGAAGTACAAGTGTAAACAAATAGCGTCCAGATGCAGTGGTGCTTGAAAGTTTGTGAACTTTTAGAATTTTCTACATTTCTGCATAAATATGACCTAAAACAACATCAGATTTTCACAGAAGTCCTAAAAGTAGACAAAGAGAACCCAGTTAAACAAATGAGACAAAAATATTATACTTGGTCATTTATTTATTGAGGCGGCACGGTGGTGTAGTGGTTAGCGCTGTCGCCTCACAGCAAGAAGATTCTGGGTTCGAGCCCTGTGGCTGGCGAGGGCCTTTCTGCGCGGAGTTTGCATGTTGTCCGCGTGGGTTTCCTCCGGGTGCTCCGGTTTCCAAAGACATGCAGGTTAGGTTAACTGGTGACTCAAAAGGCCAATTTATGCTGACAACCCAGTCCTCGCAGATAGCGTCGCAGACAGTGTCTGCGTAGCCCCCCCACCCTCGCAGACGCTCTGCGCGCACCTCCCAAAAATTGTGACCACCGCAGAAGCCTCGCAGACAGCGCCGCAGACAAGAGGGCTCTGATTGGTCCACTCTACATCCGCTCTACATGCACTTCCGCTTCCCTACTTTCCCGGTTTGGTTTGTTTTCATGACCGACATTTTTAAAAACACGAGCGAAGATGGAGCAGCATGAAGAGCGGTTGATTGAGGAAGTACGTACATCTATACAACTCCAGTTCTAGTCATTATAAAAAAAAAGTTCTAGTCATTATAAGTAACCGGAGGATAAACACTCCACTAACCACACCCACCAACTAGTCCTAGCGACTTCGCGCCCCCTTGCGTTGTGGCGGTGAATAACATCGCACACGCCTATTACTCCCCGCTCAACGATAAATTACAACTGTCTGCAAAAAGCTATCTGCGAAAGCCTTGTCGCAAGAGCATGCAGAGGCCTTAAATTGACCGTAGGTGTGAATGTGAGTGTGAATGGTTGTCTGTGTCTATGTGTCAGCCCTGTGATGACCTGGCGACTTGTCCAGGGTGTACCCCGCCTTTCGCCCGTAGTCAGCTGGGATAGGCTCCAGCTTGCCTGCGACCCTGTAGAACAGGATAAAGCGGCTAGAGATAATGAGATGAGATGAGATTTATTTATTGAGGAAAATTATCGAATATTACATACAATTAAAACGTGCCAGATCAGTCGACTGGTGGGTTTTCAAAATAATAAACACATGATAAATGATAAAATTTATCATTTTTGTGATAAATACATATTATACTGAGCGCATTTCCCACATTAATTAATACAAAGTACTTTGTGTCCGCTGCATCTTTCAGTTCTTTTAAATCAAGGCTGAATACTTTCTTCTTTGCCTTTTATTAAATCAAATTTGAGGCTTTTGATTAATTCCTCGCTCTGCACGCTAACTTTTATTCTTGTATTTCATCTGTCTTATTCTGTTTTAGCTTATTTTCTATTCTCTTATTATTTTTAATTGAACTCGAATGTCGGTTTATAATGTGTTTCTTCCTCCGTCTATTCACCCTAAACACACCACAATATCATTGCCATTTTCGTGCCACAACTTATAAATTTGTCTCGTGCCCGTTGTCATAAGGAAAAACAAACTACTGCTTAGGGTGCCACTCAAAAATGAAGTTTCTAATTTTCATTGTCCCACCCCCTAAATGTGTTCATAATGTGAAAAGAAAAAATGTGACAAAGTGTGGATGTATTATAATATTTACTGGTAGCTCAACAGTTCCAAAGTTATACAATATGTGTAATTTTCCGAAAAATTCTGATATAATCATATAATGTTAAATTTAACATAAAAAACCAGAATACTGCAGAAATCATGAAAATCAAACAGTTACTAGTAGGGATGTTAACCGATGACCGTTTGACCGATGGTTGACCGAATCAACGTCATCCGGTTAATTTTTTTTTTGGTTGTCGGTTAAAAAAAAAATCAATCGTTTTGAAGCTGCCGATTTTGGAGCGGAGAACCTGGAATTCTGTGTTGGAAACGCTTGGGGCATGCCATGCGGTGTAAGGACGACAGCTGACAAATCAGAAACACCCATTCAGTCATGTCCCACCCTCCCGCCCCAGTTGAAGACAGCTGCCACTCGGCGAAAGAAAAGTCTCGGTGTTGGATTACATTTTACTACGATGTTAACCAGGTACGTAACATCAAGGAAATTCTTGACTATCAAAGAAACAAGAACACGGCGCATGAATGAAGTCGATGGTTGATTAGTCTGGTGAATATTAATGTCAACGTAATAATAATACACAAGATCTGAACTAAAACCTGGTTACTCACTGATGTTACTTAGCATCAGACAGTTGCTATATTAGCTTAGCGGCTAATCAGCTCAGCTCCAGCTATCCCATTCCCAATGGCTGTGCACAATTAGCAGCCATGTAACCGTAATATCAGTAGCTGGAAAACAATTGCGGTATGAGGTCTCTGTGGCTCACTTCGAAGAAAAGTGCCTAGTCCGTAGCAGTATGCAATATCAACACACAGCCTACTGCAGTTATTAACACTGACTGTATTTGTGAAAAATAAAAAAGTATCAGGCTAGACTTTTTAGCTTACAAATTACTTTTCTGTTTTTTTTTAATTATTATTAGAAGGCACATCGAGTTTAGTCCTGCCTTGGCCAGTGCATTCTGAAAGTATGTTTCGGTCTGTAGCCAACAATGCATGTTATTGCAGATCATATCTCTCCACACAAACTAAAGGCGCAGATGCCGACTTTTGGAGGGAAGGGGAGAGAATGAAATGACAGCGGTGTCTGGAGGGGGAGTGACAAACGCAGCTTTTATGTCTGTGAGCCAAGTCGGTGACGGCTTCAGAGCAACTTCAATACCATGCAGTAATGGCGTGTTGATATTGGTAACAGCGTTATAACGATTGTAGCTAATTAATTAGAATACCCGGCGTTATAACAGCCTTTATTTTAACGCCGTTATTCCCATCACTGAATGTTATGTACTTCTTCTAGCACTTGACTTTATTTTCAGCACCATCATGGCCAACTGAAACTGTCTCTAAGCTGGAGCCATTTGTCCTCCGCTCCAATACAAACCCCTCGACATCAGTGCCGCGTTTGACTAAATGTTTCGCGCTGTAGAAAAGGTAATGTGAGTGGAGGGCAGCGACTGGGACTGAATGTGCGGATGCCCGCGGTTAGATTTAGAATAGATTCTAATCATTCCAATTCTAGAATTTTAAATTCATAGGTTAACCGACTTTAACCGGCTAATGAGGCTCGGTGGTCGGTCAAGATTTTTTTTAGTTTTCGCCATCCCTAATGTGAACCAGGCTTTTAGGTAGACCTTTATCACAAACGTGTTGAATAAGAGTGTTAATACACGCATGCAACAGCTACTGAATAGTTGCTCTATGAAAACATTTCAGCCCATTGAGCTACCAAAAAATATGCATATATTTGTATGAAACTTGGAGTAATTACTATGCTTCATAAAAGGAACAAAATGAGAGGGTGGGACCTGGAAAACATTGAAAAAAAATTTTTGACCATTAGACTCAGTGGCACCCTACTACTGCTATACTTTAATCTAAAATACTTATCGGTTCTTATGAAACAGCTTTCATAGCTCTGTGAAAATATGCGACCACAATGCATGATGTTATATATTGCTTGCTTAAGCCCGGCACACACAGGCGATTTTCTGCCGCTTGGTCGCGCAACTTTTTCACTCAAGCGAAAAATCACTTTGTGTGCAGATATTTGCAACGGCGATTTTTTTTTTGCTGCTTGCGACAGATCGCAGGTCTCAAACATGCTTGATATTCTGTGACAAAAAAAATCGCCAGTCTCCAACTTGTTGCAGAGATATCACCGCGTGTGCATGTCTTTGCGGTAAGGAAGCGATCACCTCCGAAAGCTAAGCCAATCCCTGCCTGCGAAGTAGTCATGCGATTTCCATGTGACTTGCATCCCCCTCCCCAATTCGCCCACTGGTCGTAGATAACGCGCACATGAGAGGGGAAACTTGTGTCCAAAAATTGCAATACGCTTGCAACGGAAAATCGCCCGTATGCGCTGGGCTTTAGGGACCATCGGTTGGTTGTACACTACCTTTCACGATGCATTGTGGGATACTATTGAGTCCACTATATAGGGTGCAATAATTCTCCCTATACATTCGGACAGCACTACAAAATGGCGAACTCACTATATAGTCCACTATATAGTGAGTAGTGAGTGATTTCAGACACAGCAGTGGATATTGTGGAGTGATCTGAAAAATTCAAAGCTGCTCATGAGTTTGCACTTTAGAACTAAACTTTTACAAGAATTCATGAACTTGGAGTTGAGGAAAGGAAAGCAAAGAAAAGAAAGGTATGCCAAGGAAGGAACGTTTTATTTAATTTTTATTGTAATTTTTTTCGTACTTCTCAAATCATAGTCGGGCTACCAAACTAGGGATGTTAACCGATGACCGTTTGACCGGTGGTTGACCGAATCAACGTCAACCGGTTAAATTTTTTTTTGGGTTGTCAGTTAAAAAAAAAAATCAATTGTTTTGAAGTTGCCGATTTTGGAGCGGAGAACCTGGAATTCTGTGTTGGAAACGCTTGGGGCATGCCATGCGGTGTAAGGACGACAGCTGACAAATCAGAAACACCCATTCAGTCATCTCCCGCCCTCCCGCCCCAGTTGAAGACAGCTGACAAAACAGAAACACCCATTCAGTCATCTCCCGCCCCAGTTGAAAACAGCTGCCACTCGGCGAGAGAAAAGTGTGGACACAGGCTTTTTAGCTTACAAATTACTATTCTGTTTTTTTTTTTTATTATTATTAGAAGGCACGTCGAGTTTAGTCCTGCCTTGGCCAGTGCATTCTGAAAGTATGTTTCGGTCTGGAGCCAACAATGCATGTTCTTGTAGATCATATCTCTCCACACAAACTAAAGGCGCAGATGCCGACTTTTTCACGGCTGAATCGTGCAGATCCGATTTTTTGGGGGGGGCGTTGGAGTGTCTGAATAATTTCATCAGAGTAAATTCTGTATTAAAACTACTAAATAAGCAAATGCCGTTGAAATTATTCAGACACTCCAACCCCCCCCCCCCCCCCCCCCCCCAAAAAAAAAATCGGATCTGCACGATTCAGCCGTGAAAAAGGCGGCATCCGCCAAAAGGCGCACCGTTTGCATCCCTGTTAAACTCATAGGTTAACCGACTTTAACTGACTAATGAGGCTCGGTGGTCGGTCAAGATTTTTTTTAGTTTTCGCCATCCCTAGACCAAACCTCAACTTTTAGTGGCCCTGGTCAGTTTTTAGCCACCACTGATGACTGTGCGACCACCAGGTTTCAACCCTGCCAGAACCTCCTTGCTGTGAGGCGATAGTGCTAACCACTGCATCAGTATATATTATATTCCCCCTTGAATATAATATATACTGATCAGCCATAATATTAAAACCACTGACAGGTGAAGTGAATACCATTGATTATTCTATCCACATTCACTGGATATGAGCAGTTGCGTACTCTGATTGGCTACTCTACTCCTAGGCTATCAGCTCATATACCATGAGGAGAGAAAAACAAAATGGCGAAGCGTGTTTCTGAGCCAATCGAGGACGAAATTAAAAACTTGACAACAAAACCCCAAAAAATACAAACAAAGCAACAAAATATGGAATAAAATTATTTGATGAGAAGAACGTATCTTTTTTTTTTTCCCCAAGAATTATCATTATAGCATTTTTCACAAATTGCGATTGTCATTTCGCCGATTTGTTGACATTCTAAGCAGAAATGATTTTGTTGGACGTTTTGTGTAAAGTTTTTATTTATCAAATTTGCAAAAAATAAAAATGCTGTTTCTCGAAATCCAGTGATTGTGGATAGAACACGTTATTCCACTCAGTCCCGTTGTATGTGGCTTATCAGCGCATATACAACCCCATTTCGTGGAATAGCTGTTAATTATCTCATTACATTGGCACCTGTCAAGGGGTGGGGTATATTAGGTAGCAAGAGATCAGTTGGTTCTTGAAGTTGATGTGTTGGAAGCAGGAAAAATGGGCAAGCGTAAGGATCTGAGCGACTTTGACGAGGGCCAAATTGTGATGGCAAGATGACTGGGTCTGAGCATCTCCAAAATGGCACATCTTGCGGGGTGTTCCTGGTATCCAGTGGTTAGTACCTACCAAAAGTGGTCCAAGGAAGGATAACTGGTGAACCGGCGACAGGGTCATGAGTGTTGAAGGCTCATTGATTCACATGGGGCATGAAGGCTCGCCCATATGATCCAATCCAGAAGAGCTACTGTAGCACAAACTGCTGATAAAGTTAATGCTGACACCTTTCTGTTTTAGCCAGCATTAACTTTATATCTCAAATTGGTAGCCAGTTTTTGTTAACCATAACTTTAATTTGAGACTGTATTGCACGGTGGTGTAGTGGTTAGCGCTGTTGCCTCACAGCAAGAAGGTCCGGGTTCGAGCCCCGTGGCCGACGAGGGCCTTTCTGTGCGGAGTTTGCATGTTCTCCCCGTGTCCATGTGGGTTTCCTCCGGGTGCTCCGGTTTCCCCCACAGTCCAAAGACATGCAGGTTAGGTTAACTGGTGACTCTAAATTGACCGTAGGCGTGAATGTGAGTGTGAATGGTTGTCTGTGTCTATGTGTCAGCCCTGTGATGACCTGGCGACTTGTCCAGGGTGTACCCCGCCTTTCGCCCGTAGTCAGCTGGGATAGAACAGGATAAAGCGGCTAGAGGTAATGAGATGAGATGTTACAGACACAAATCTCCCTTCTTTACATAAGGGAGGATTTAATTGTCCACTTTATTGTTTTGCTATCAAGAGAAGGAACCAGCTCTTTGGTATTAACTGTGGCAGTGGTCTCTTGGCACACTGTGAGAATGCACACCTCTAGGTTGCACATTATACACCAGGTGGCTGAGGCTTCAGTGCCATATGGTTCTGCTTCAATAATGACATATCGCACAGCAGCCATTTTGAGCTTACAATGCATGCACTTTTTCTTGTTCCCTTTTAAATGAGCGACAGAGTGCTATTTAAACTGAAACTTGTGCTCGTGAGGCTTTTATTGTGTGTGTGTCTTGTAATGCTTTCCTCTGAAAAATACCATGTTGTAAAAATTTGTGGATAGCTGTTTGCTTTTCGCACATTCTGGGTAGAGACCGTTGTGCCACAGTCAGTCACCGAGGTCGCACTTTGTCCACATTTTAATGTTTGCTGTGAAAATGAAGGTATTGACTTGTATGTACGTGAGTGTATGCATTACATCGCTGCCACGTGATCGGCTGACTGGATAATTGCATGAATGTGCAGGTGTACAGCTATTGGCTTGAATTGCTTTGCTCCACAGAGAGCATATGCCTCGTTACTCCATAGCAGTGTTTTTCTGTCACCATAACGGATTCATTAAAGCACCAGATTTTTATTTCATCAAGCGATAGTCGAACCCGTCATCAGTTCACCTGAGCCGCACATGAAAACACAAGACAGTGCTTTCTCTCTGCTTTCAGAGAGCAACACCAGCTGTTGTAACGTCTAAACTCCTATAGAAGCTATCATTTATCAGTAAGATTTGATCATCTACATGTTCTTTTTGGGTGTTCTGTGTAACAAATGAATCCACTCGTGTTTTCGTTTAACCCTGGTTAAGATCTCATTTCTATGAAATGTTAATCCTTGTCATGAAAGCGAAATGCTGGAAGAGTGGATAGTATTGTCTTGGGTGCTGTTCAGA
This sequence comes from Neoarius graeffei, assembly GCF_027579695.1. Taxonomy (NCBI): domain Eukaryota; kingdom Metazoa; phylum Chordata; class Actinopteri; order Siluriformes; family Ariidae; genus Neoarius; species Neoarius graeffei. The sequence goes on along the minus strand of NC_083571.1, from coordinate 25,385,902 downwards.
GCCGCTGATCTGACTGAGCCAGGCTTAGATCAGCATGAGCGAGCTCGTTTTCCCAGGAGCATTATCATGCCGATTTATCACTGACTTCTTGTTCAGCTGTAATTAGGACAACTGCTGAAATTGTGCTGATGACTGTCGACCATAGGATTATGAATATTTTATACCAATACAGTCTTTCACTTTGAAAAATCAGGGCATGTACTGTATTGAAAACTGCTACTTTTTCTTCCTACAATTATATACTCATAACTCCATCCATCCATCCATCCATCCATCCATTATCTGTAGCCACTTATCCTGTGCAGGGTCGCAGGCAAGCTGGAGCCTATCCCAGCTTAGCCTGGCAAGCCAGACTAAATGTGAATATTTAGTCTGGCCTCGATCCGTAGACATTTCCGACGGGGGTGGGAGGAACAAACCGCTGTCTTTCAAACTGTCTCTGTGCGTATAGGCCAACGCTCTGACCAATCAGTGCAACAGTGACTGTGGCGTAGTCAGAGCACGCAGTGGGGGAGACCTTGAAATAAATAATTTTTCAAAATGCGTACTGTATTAATTAATAAACAGGTTCTAGATATTAAGAAGTTTGGAGATAATGACCACAAGTTTGGAGTCTGTACCACATACTTAACATACACTTATTTTTTTCAAGTGTTTTTCAAGGGTTTGCTTAAACTGTTTTTGAGAGTTTTTATTTAGTGGTGTTTGGTGAAATAATTTCCCTTAAATTTAAAATAACGGGAAAATAAGAAACAATCAAAAAGTAATGTTTCAAAGCTGTTTATTAATTCTTCGCACTGCACAAACTAGCCCCATCCTTTTGGCTACGAGCGGAGCCAGCTGGTAGATCAGACTTTTGCCATAGCCGGTCGGCAAAACAGCGAAAACGTCCTTCTTGAAAAGGAATGAGCGGAGAGCCTCTTCCTGCTCATGTTTCAACGAAAACTCCAAGTCTAATTCTTCTAAAACTGATTCCAAAGCGGAGTCAAACTAGCTCTGTTCTCTAGCCATAGCCATCTTTCCTGTTGTGCTTTCTCCAGCGTCGCGCAGCTTTGTCGTCACTCCTGCAAAAGCCCGCCCAAAGAATCCAAACAAAAACCTTGCGTTGTGATTGGCGGGCACGATTTGATGCCCAGGGTGTTTTTGTTTATATGGTGCGAGGCTAGATCCACTCGCTAGGCAAAAATATTTTTGGCCGCTAGGCGGGTGGGTCTAGTTTACTAGGCTATATCCCAGCTGACTACGGGCGAAAGGCGGGGTACACCCTGGACAAGTCACCAGGTCATCACAGGGCTGACACATAGACACAGACAACCATTCACACTCACATTCACACCTACGGTCAATTTAGAGTCACCAGTTAACCTAACCTGCATGTCTTTGGACTGTGGGGGAAACCGGAGCACCCGGAGGAAACCCACGCGGACACGGGGAGAACATGCAAACTCCACACAGAAAGGCCCTCGCCGGCCACGGGGCTCGAACCCAGAAAGTTCTTGCTATGAGGCGACAGTGCTAACCAAGCCTCAACGCCAGGCATTGCCCGAATGCCTGATTTGCCTGACCAAGACGCTTGGGCAGAAATATTTTAGCGAGTTAGGCCCGTTCGGGCACACCTATGGTCGGCTTCTTTAAGCGCAAAATTTTTTTTCAAGCAAGTACATTACAAAAAACAAGACGTATTAACCAGCATCCTCGCCTCCCCTGTGATCTCCATTTTGTTTTTTTCTTCCCGATTTGTAACGGCGATTCTGATTGGCTCGCTTCGGGTGCGCGTGCGCATTTGTGTTTTTCATCACTACAGATCAGTATTGCCTTGAACCATGTACTTGAAAACTTGCTGAAATACTGCAAAATTTTAGGGCAAAAGGAAATTCAAGGGGGGCAAAATTTTTTTGAGGCCATTTAAGGCGTCAAAAGTTAATGTTGAGACCTGCTAACCACTATACCACCATGCCGCCCTACTCGTAACTCAAGAACAGTAAATTATTTTAGCTAATGACTCCAACCATTGGGTGCTTTCTAAGGATATGCTGCCAGGTTCTCGATTCTGATTTGTCAGAAAGTCTTGATTTAATTTCTATACCAGCAGCTCAGGCAGTAGTGACTTGTCAACCCATCAGGGTCTGTCTCAGAAACTGGGTACTGTGGGGGTACCCCACTAAATATACTCACAGTCAATAAGCTATACAGTTTTGACCGGTGATGCTGGTTTTAATTTGAAATAAAATGATGAAAGAAATAATGCAAATAAAACTAAATCTTTGATGTGAATACTCTATTCAGAATCTGGCAAAAATTCTGCAAATTTGTGGAAAAATGGCGGCTTGATCTGGGACATGATAAACGGTTGACTACATCGCATTCCCTTAAAAAGGTTATAGTCCACTGAAAAGTCTACAGTTATCACTAATTGTATTTTAAGTCGTAACTTTATACACCTAAGGATTGGTGCGCTCACAGAATAATCATAACCGTAATAAAACATCATGCAAAATATTTGATCACCGTTGTAACTCCGTTTTCCGCAGACCCAAAACCAATACGATCGTGTGTTTTGATCTAAACGGAAAACCTCAGGGTCAAGGTCACTACCTCACCAAAAGTTGTAACTTAAAATCACTACGCCATATAAAAATTTAGTTATAAATCTGCGATTTTGTTTTTTAAAACGAACGCTGAAAGTTAGGTATAGAATATGTTTCTTACAGAATATGTTACGATGGTAGCTGGGCTTGTATGAATTTCTGAGCTATAAAATGAGTTGTTGTCTATTTTTTACCGTAGCGTGTTATTTGTGTGCGGGGAAGGACACACATTAACAATCTGCATGTGTAGAATGGAATTTTCCACTCCAGCAGTTAGAAGTTGATTGTGCTTCCATTTGCGGTCTCTCTGTTACGCGGGTCATCTGTTCGGACGTTATCACTGAAAAGGTGAGTTTTGACAGTTTTATTTGGTTTTAGTCTTGCAGTATAAGGCAATAGAATGTTTCTTTTTCATCTTACTTTCATATTTTGTAGTGTTTGCGTATTTTTGGCCAATATTTTGCAACCATGGTCAATTTAGATCGAACTTTTGATAGAATCTATGGCCAGTCGTTTTGCCCCGCCCCCGCCTCGCGCTCCGTCCGGTGCGGTAGTGATGTCCCGTTGCTCGCGCACCGCAGCAGAGACCCGCGCGACCTTCAGCCGGTACAGTCGCTGTTCTTTTACCACCGCCGTTATTCTCATCTTTCCGGTATGTTCTTGATTTTTCCATTATGCCCTATTTCGCCATATCAAATACCAAAAATGTATCATATTATTCATATTTAAGTGAATAATCAATTCAGTCATCATAACTTGGCATTTTTAACCGAAGCAATCAAAAAGAGGAAATTTATTCAATATTTTCACTCATCTGTGAAGGAGGGGCTTTAATTCTTCATGATGTAGTTATTTTATATGGAAATCAATTTTACAAAAGCATTTGAATTGTAATCAAAAAAATTTTCCGCAGTGGAGGCCAGATAAAGCAAGATGCTATCTTTATTCTTATTAAACATGACAAAAGAAACATTGAGTGTTAGGCAAATGCAAAAAAAAATAGTAAAATTAGAAAATTAATTTTTTGACCATAATGTCCCAAATGAGAGACCAGTTTCTGAGACGGACCCATCACTGATTATTTTCTTATAATAGCAAAGCACGGCCCTGAGTGTTTTATCTTTTATTTCTCAGCCATCATTCAGAATGTGTCTCTCAACGTCTGGCAACAGGCTTGACCTGGAGAGTGCAACATCCTTCATCTAAAATGTAATAAAACACTCAAGGTAAACCTATAGCAGCAGATAACTCATTTTAGAGAAGGAAGTCCATTATGTGAAACCTCTTCCAGAAAGTTTACAGACAGTGTATTTCCTGCAAAACCGCTAGACTGATATTGTGGGATTGTCTAGACAAGTAATCCTCCCAGGGCAGGCAAAGTAAGGCATATTCCATCGTGCCACCTATCATGGACAGATGCAGCGGCACAAGAAAGAAGACCTGTTAACATTCATGGACATTTTGGAATGAGGGACAAGCCCAAACCCAGACACTTATTCAGATATTCATTAATTAAAACAATTATGAGATATTGTTTTATATTAAAGCAGCAATCTGTAGTCTGTTTAGGGATTTAGGAGCCTAAGGATTCGGTGTAGCATATTGTTTTGTTTAATATGTGGCTCTCAGGGGTGGCACGGTGGTGTAGTGGTTAGTGCTGTCGCCTCACAGCAAGAAGGTCCGGGTTCGAGCCCCGTGGCCGGCGAGGGCCTTTCTGTGCGGAGTTTGCATGTTCTCCCCGTGTCCGCGTGGGTTTCCTCCGGGTGCTCCGGTTTCCCCCACAGTCCAAAGACATGCAGGTTAGGTTAACTGGTGACTCTAAATTGACCGTAGGTGTGAATGTGAGTGTGAATGGTTGTCTGTGTCTATGCGTCAGCCCTGTGATGACCTGGCGACTTGTCCAGGGTGTACCCCGCCTTTCGCCAGTAGTCAACTGGGATAGGCTCCAGCTTGCCTGCGACCCTGTAGAACAGGATAAAGCGGCTACATGAGATGAGATGAGATGTGGCTCTCAGTTTCATACATAGTCGACTATTCGGAGCACGTGCACACGAGCGCAGAATTGTTTTCTCCTTAAACGACAAATATCAAGCAAATTATAATTAATACAATTTACTTAATTATTCATCTCCGCCGACATCAAAATGACAGATATATTACTTTTTTTAAACTATACATGATTACATATATATTTATCTTCTTAGTGTCGGCGTCTCCTCAGTCTTACAGAGTGGTTTAAAAATGCACGCATGCAGTGACACAGTGACTGAGTTCCAAGCTGATGTTACGTAATGTCATCTATCTACAGTATGTTCAGGTTCCTCATGTAACGGGTTTTAATTCAACTCTGTTAGCGTTGCTAGCTGGATCTACTTTTGTGCCATCAGACCATGATGATGTATAAGGTATGAAACTTGCAGTAAATCTGACCCGAATTAATATTTTAGACTTTCCAGGGCAGGGCAACTCAGAAGAACAAGATCACGGTATTTTATAGTGTTCGAAAAAAGTTCAGCGTTGTGGCTTAAACGTTTCAGAAACTGTTCTGCTAATCTGAAAAGTCATTACCTTTGCACATGATGAAGAGGATTTTCTTTGTCTAAATCCTGCAGCATGTCCATGAACTTCAAGCTTGAATAGTATTTGTATGTTTCACCCTGTACTTTTCACAGATAAAGATATATAAATGTAGTTTCCCAGTGCCAGACGTTTGTCCCCCCTCCCCCTTATTTGACATGAAATTGCTTTGAGTCATGAATTCCTGCTGATTTCTGACTGTATTCAGATACTGTGTTATTCTCACAAGTTATGTTGGTAAATTATCTGAAACAGGATAGGTGTAACAGTGACAGACTTGTAGACAGGCTGTGTTGATGTGCACATCTGTCGTGTCAGTGCAAAACGTGTCGGTGAGCGAGCTCATGTTCCAGACTGTCTTTAACTGAAGGAATATGGAGATTTTTAAGGCTTTCACATGAATAAATTCACTCTGGCACAGTGCAGGTGGAAGAGTCTTTCACTTTTTCTTAGCTATTAAGGACGATAAAATAACCATAGGAGGAATTTCTCTGGGACTGTGCCATACTTGGCATGTAAGAATATATCATGCGATGATGAATCACAATACAAATTTATCATGATTCGAATCGATTAAATAAAAATGAATCATAATTATTATTTTCAGGTTGCGTAATCTTAGCTTTTCTGAGCTGTAATTGCGTTGTTTAGACATTAGAGGGCACAATAACATACAATAGCAGGAATGCACATGACTTCACCCTAGGCAGAAGTAGCACAGCTCGAATGCAGGGTTGAAACTTGGTGGTCGCACGGTCGCCAGTGGTGATTAAAAACTGACCAGGGCCGCTAAAAGTTGAGGTTTGGTCACCCAAAGGGTGACTATGATTTGATAAGTATGAAAAAAATTACAATAAAAATTAAATAAAATATACCTTTCTTTGCTTTCCTTTCCTCAACTCTAAGTTTGTGAATTCTAGTGAATTCTTGCAAAATTCAAAGCTGTTTGTGAGTTTTCAGATTGCTCCACAATATCCACAACTTTCCTGAACTCTGACCTTTCCCATGATTCATTGCTGCGTCATAGCGGAAGCTGGTATCTTTCTTCCACTCCACTGTGTTGACTTTTGTAGCTAAGGCTAACTGCTAGGTAGGCAAGATCAAAGATGACTAAAAGATGGTTACATGGGTCCAATTTTCTGATGTGCTCTGGGTGATCAAAGTGCCCCATCCATTTACCCTCATGGAATGGATAGACGACATGAAGTTGTCACCTGACATCAGCTGCATTGACATTTTCAATTATTTTATTCTTAGTGAGCGTGTTGATGGCGAGGAGTTAAGGGACTACAAAAGCACGGAGGCGTACAATTATCTACACCAGGGGTCATCAAACTCCGGCCCGCGGGCCGACTCCGGCCCGCCACCCCCCTTTGACTGGCCCCCAGCCCCTCTGCCCCCCACCACTTGAATCGGCCCTATGAGGCAATCCCCAAAAGTGGTCATGGCCTGTTTTTTTAAATTGCTTTTTGGCAAATAATAACATGTCTGCATCTTGTATTTTTTGATTTTATCAATTAAAATTGATATTTAGTTATAAAATGAACTATTCATATTTTCCGAATTTTCGTCATATGCACGCGATCAAGCAGTGACAGGCAGCGCACGTGCCGAGAACTGTCAGTGTTCAGGACAGCAAAATGACTAGCGGTAAGCAAAAAGTTGACAGAGAGTGCAGAGTTTTTAAAGAACAGTGGACCACCGATTATTTTTTCGTTCAGTGTAAGGACCGTGCAGTTTGTCTTGTCTCATCTCATCTCATTATCTCTAGCCGCTTTACTTATCCTTCTACAGGGTCGCAGGCAAGCTGGAGCCTATCCCAGCTGACTACGGGCGAAAGGCGGGGTACACCCTGGACAAGTCGCCAGGTCATCACAGGGCTGACACACAGACACAGACAACCATTCACACTCACATTCACACCTACGGTCAATTTAGAGTCACCAGTTAACCTAACCTGCATGTCTTTGGACTGTGGGGGAAACCGGAGCACCCGGAGGAAACCCACGCGGACACGGGGAGAACATGCAAACTCCGCACAGAAAGGCCCTCGCCGGCCGGCTCGAACCCGGACCTTCTTGCTGTGAGGCGACAGCGCTAACCACTACACCACCGTGCCGCCCCAGTTTGTCTTGTATGTAAAGAAAATGTGTCGGTTTTCAAAGAATATAATCTGCGTTGTCACTACGAAACCCGCCACAAAGAGTATGCTAGTTTTCGAGGGCAAACAAGAGAAGACAGGATTCGGAGGATGAAATGCGGACTGGCTGCACAACGGAATGTATTTCTTCGCCAAACCCAGATCAACCAGGCTGCTGTCCGAGCTAGCTAGAGGATGTGCAGTCACGTGACCCGTCCGTGTTTACTCCGCCTACTTCGCCATATTAGACGGCTTCAGGATTGTTTACCTTGCACGAGTGTAATGGATCCAGGGAGTAATCCCCAAGAAAATTTGGAAAATACCCCATCTACATCACGCGATTACTTGTCTAAGTTTGTTCAGCATCTTGAAGGTGACGTGAGACAGCGTTACGTGGAAAAGTGTTCCAGGTTGGGGATTGCAGATCCGTACAACTTGCCGCAATCCTTGCTCAGGGAAATTCGGAGCTGCGGTACCGGCGATTTGCCCGATCTGGCCTACCACGACCTTTACAATTTTCTCGTTAATCGTGAATCGTGTTACACTGGCAAAGCCCTCAAAGCTTACAAGAGCCTGGAAGCTTATAAATATTTTGTTGCAGGATGGATATCTCAACTATACCTCTGGAAGGTTCCGAAGAAGAATGTCTACTTGATAACCTCACGGGTAAGTGGCATTAAGACGTTTATCATAAAGAGACTATGCAGGACGTTTTCTCGCTTATTTAGTAATTTTAATACAGGATTTACTCTGATGAAATTATTTAGACACTCCAACGCCCCCCCAAAGAAAAAAATCGGATCTGCGCGATTCAGCCGTGAAAAAGGCGGCATCCGCCGTTTGCATCCCTGTTTAAACTCATAGGTTAACCGACTTTAACCGGCTAATGAGGCTCGGTGGTCGGTCAAGATTTTTTTTTTAGTTTTCGCCATCCCTACTATGGATTGGGCTTTCAAAGGCATATGAGCCAAAAAGATAAAACATTGTCATAGACTAGGCCAGGGTAGTAGGGCTAGGCATAGCCATTTTAAACGTTAGAGACTGTCTAGTTTCTAAGTATGCAGTTATCATTCAATCCGAAAATCAGCTTAACAGATGTACTAGGAGTATTGAATTAGAAGATTACACCTACCTGATATGAAGTGTTCACTACAAATTCGGCTGGTAGAACTGGGGTTCCAGTTTTCTCTTCGCACAGCAGACACCCATTTTGCGCGTCTCTCCTCGTCTGCGGGGAATCTATAAAATAACAGGCCCTCCTTTTGGCCCTGTCTATTGGTACAACCAAATGCTGAACAAGATATAACCATTCTCAAAAGATCTACTCCCACACACTTGATAATTAGAATGGGTTCGTCTAAGTTCTATGCGCGACCTTGCCGTCCAAAATGGCGGATAAACAAATATCACGTGACCTCCTGACGTCACGTGCACGCTCTCTATAAGGTAGCTCACCTACTAGCTACCCATGGAAAGCCGTTTACTGATGGGGACTTTGTTAAAGTATGCATGCTTGCTATGGCCGAGGAGGTGTGTCCCGACAAGAAGGATGCGCTCAACGCGGTGAGTCTCTCCGCACCTACTATGACCAGGCGAACCGAAGATTTGGGGGACAACGTGTATGACCAGCTGAATGAGAAAGCGTCAGAATTCAAGTTTTTTGCTTTGGCCATGGATGAGAGCAATGACATGCAGGACACAGCACAACTGCTGTGATCTATTGATCTATTGCTCATATTATAATTTCACTGTTTTTTTAAATGTATTTATTTTATAGGCCTATTTATTTGGCCTTTATTAAGTGCTGCGCACAATTATTATTAATAATATCAACAGGCCTACCTACAATTTATAATTTTCCACTCACCTTTGCCAGTGTCAATCACCTCAACTAGGGAGATGTTTCTTACCTTGACAGCTTTGATGTTATTTTTATTAGAAAATAAATAAATGGAATATCTGTGGTATTTCAAATTAAAACCAAGTGTGAAGACTTGATTACTACTTTTGCAAACCACTAGTAAAGATAAACAAATATGTGCCAGGAATCAAGTGTTGATATAGTAGTGTGGATATAGTAGTGGGGATGGCTGTGCCAGGCTAGTAATCTCTACTACACAATGAGGCCTGCTGGTGGTCATATTTGTCTGGGTCATACAATTCTATGCTATATAGCTGACGCGACCCTGGGCCCCCATCACAGTCAGGAACGACAATGTGGCCCCCAGAGAAAAAAGTTTGGTGACCCCTGAACTACACAGTAATAAAACTGGCAAAATTATGCGTAAAAGACAGGGTGAGTTTGTTTGCTTAAAGGCTGAGGTTGAGCCTAGCCAGAACAAAAAAGGGGAAATCCTGCAGTAATGCAGCAGCCATCATCTGGAAGGTAGGCTGTGTCAGAGTAGAGTGATTTGTATTATTGTATTGGATTACTAATAATGTAGTGTTTATATATTGTAAGTCACTTTAGACAAAAGCATCTGCCAAATTCCATAACCATAACTATATGTAATATGTCCCTGATGTGGGTGGAATACTGAAGCATGGCAGGCAGGAAATAATGTTCACACAGACTTTTAATGTAATTCTCTTCACTTTGGCTTTTCAGCTTTTGCTCAACTTAGAGATCCTCTCTCGTTGCTCTCTCCCTCATTTTCTACCTTTCATCCTCACTCCAAACACACACACACACACACACACACACACACACACACACACACACACACACACATATTAACTGACAACAGGTGTACTGACTTTGCCACTCACCTTCTCTGGCCCCGTCCTCCATTCACAAACCGACACTTGGCTACGCCTCCGCTGCCACATACCCCCACTGCCTGACTCAGGCTGGGGAGCTGTCCGGCCTGCAGCGGACTCCCCGCTCACCCTGACGGGACAGGAAGTCTGCCACCACCATCTGTGCCCTTGGCCTGTGGACCACCTCGAATTTAAACGGCTGGAGGGCAAGATACCAACAGGTGATCCATGCATTGGCATCCTTTGTGCAGTGAAGCCATTGGAGGGGCACGTGGTCCAAACAGAGGGTGAAAGGGCACCCCAGCAGGTAGTATCGGAAGGTGAGAACCGCCCGTTTGATGGCCAGGAACTCCTTCTTGATGGTGCTATACTTAGTTTCATGCATCGAGAGCTTGCGGCTGACGTACAGTACTGGACGTTCCTCACCCTCAACCTTCTGGGATAGAACAGCCCCCAGCCATCTGTCCTATGCATCCATCTGTAAAAATAAAAGAGAGAAGTCAGGGGAGTGTAGACATGGCCCCCTACACAGTGTGGCTTTTACCTTGGTGAAGGCCTGTTGGCACTGCTCCGTCCACTGGACCGGATCTGGTACTCCCTTTTTAGTGAGATTAGTCAGCGGACTGGTGACTTCCGAATAATTAGGTATAAACCTGCGATAATAGCCAGACAGCCCCAGGAACTGTCTCACCCCCTTTTCGGTCTTGGGCCTTGGGCAGGCTGCAATCACTGCAGTCTTGTCAATTTGGGGATGCACTGCCCGTGACCCAAGTGGAAACTCTGATACCGTACTTCCACCCATCCAATTGTGCACTTTTTCAAGTTGGCTGTGAGACCCGCACGCCTCAGCGACTCTAGGATGGCCCTCAGGTGTTTGAGGTGCTGTGGCCAATCATTGCTATATATAATAATGTCATCGAGGTAGGCCGCCGCATAGGCGGCGTGGGGGTGCAGGATCTTGCCCATAAGCTGCTGGAACGTAGCGGGAGCCCCAAATAACCCAAAAGGAAGCGTGACAAATTGGTGTAATCCGAATGGTGTGGAAAAGGCGGTTTTCTCTCAGGATAGAGGAGTCAAGGGGATCTGCCAATATCCCTTTGTCAAATCCAGTGTCGAATAAAAGCAAGCAGCACCTAATCGATTGATCAACTCATCAATGCAAGGCATTGGGTACGTGTCAAATTTAGACACTGCATTGACTTTTCTGTAGTCCACACAGAACTGGACCAACCTGTCAGTCTTGGGAACCAGGACCACCGGGCTGCTCCAGTCACTGTGGGACTCCTTGATTATGCCCATTTCAAGCATGGCCTTGAGTTTGTCCTGAATTACCTTTTTTTGTGTTCAGGTAAGCTGTAAGGGCAGCTACGCACCACCACTCCTGGGGGCATTTCAATGTGGTGTTTTATAAGGTGGGTGCGGCCGGGAAGGGGTGAGAACACGTCAGAAAATTCCTTTTGCAACCTGGCAACCTCTGTGAGTTGGGTTGGTGAGAAGTGGTCTCCACAAGGGACCAGAGTGGTTTGAGTAGTTACTTTTGTTTTTACCTCCGGCCCCAGCTCCGCCTGCTCTGGAACTACTGACGACAGTGCCACAGGGACCCCCTCGTTCCAATGTTTTAGCATGTTGAGGTGGTATATTTGCAGTACCCCGCCCCTATCCATTCACCTCACCTCATAGTCAACGTCCCCGATTTGCCGTGTGACCTTGAAGGGCTCTTGCCATTTGGCAACTAATTTGGAGCTTGAAGTGGGCAATAATACGAGCACTTTATCACCTGAGGTGAACTCTCTAAAGCGTGTGCCCTTGTTGTACAGCTGGGCTTGACGTTCTTGTATCTGCCGTAAATTCTCTTGGGTTAAGTGTGTGAGGGTGTGGGGCTTTGCGCGCAGGTCAAGAACGTGCTGAATTTCGTTTTTACTAGTTGAATATCCCTCCTCCCAATTTTCCCGTAGGATGTCCAAAATGCCACGAGGCTTACGCCCATGTAACAGTTTGAACTGAGAAAATCCCGTGGAGGCTTGCGGGCCCTGTCATACTGCAAATAATGGGCTTGAGCCATTTATCCCAATTACATGCATCTTCACTTACAAACTTCCGGATTAGATTCTTAAGTGTTTGATTGAATCGTTCCACTAAGCCATCAGTTTGTTGTTGATGAACGCTGGTGCGGATGGATTTAATTCCTAATAACTCATACAGCTTGCAAAGTGTTTGTGACATAAACATCGTGCCTTGGCCAGTAAGGCTTTCTTTGGGAATCCTGACTTAGGAGATAACGCAGAAGACTACCTCTGCAATACTGCATGCTGAAATATTGCGCATAGGCACCGCTTCCGGATATTGCGTTGCATAGTCCACCAGGACTAAAATAAAGCGATAGTCCCATGCTGACCTAATGAGATCCATGCTAATTCTCTTCAAGGGAGTCTCGATTAGGGGGAGAGGGCGCAAAGGTGCTTTTGTAGTGGCCGCTGGATTTACTAGTTTGCATTTGCGGCATGCCGCACACCGCCAACAGATATCCCCGCAAATTCCTGGCCAATAGAATCGGGCCATTATTCGGGCAAGTGTTTTATCCTGACCTAGATGTCCAGCCATCGGATTAAAGTGAGCCGCGTGGAATACGAGTTCTCTACAGCTCTTTCGGATTAATAACTGGGCTATCTTTTTGCCAGTTTGAGTGTCCTGCATCACTTGGTACAGCCTATCTTTAATAATTGCGAAGTATGGGAAGGAGAGTGTCGCATTTGGCTGGAGGGGTTGACCATCGATTACTCTCACTTGGTCAAACACATGATGCAGAGTCTCATCTCCCGTGTGCTGTAATGGGAAATCCTTGAGGGAATCCCCAAGAGAGGGAGGGGGCAGGCTGCTCCCCACTTCTTGTATCGTCCTGACACAGTGCTGTTGTAGATGGCTCTGAGACAGCTTCCCCAGCCAATGCCACACCGGAGTCCCCCCCTGCCCCGTAACGTGTTGCTGCAGGACCCGCCCACTACTATGTGCTTCCTTCAACCTCTAAACCCCGGCTAATCAGTTCCCAGAATCAGTGGGTGGGTGAGGCGTGGGTTAACCACCGCCTTTACCTTATGCTTTTCCCCCCAAAACAGAATGTGGATGGACACTAGTGGATATTCGTGAACATCCCTGTGCACACACAAAACCTTCACCACTTGTGCTCTCCCTTGTGCCTCACCTTGCACTAAGCTTTGGTGGATTGAGGTCTGATTACAGCCGGAATCTACCAATGCGTGATACTTATCCCCTTGAGCACTCACCGGTATACGATATGCTCCGGTCCAATCGAGGGCAGTCTCTGGTGTGTTGGGGATTCGGACCACAGCTCCCACCTTCATCACAGAGCACTGGCCTTGGAGATGCTTGCGCTCTGCGCAGTGCCAGCATACTGGCCTCTGCACCGGTGATATGGGAGTCACTCACCTGGGGGAGGGGAAGAGACAGACGCAGAAGGGCATGACAGGAGGGCTGGCTGGGGGGAGCTGGCCCCTGCCCCCGTGGGGGGGAATGGGGTAGGGATGGGAAGAGGAGAGAGAGGAAGAAGGAGAAGGGGAGAGAGAGAAAGAAAAATAGAAGAGGCGGAATGTCCGCCTGCTGCTGGAACTGCTGCCAAATGGTCCTCCGCCAACTCGATGGCGTGATCCAGCAATGCCAGGTGGTGTCACTGGACCCACTCTACTGTTCCTTCCAGAAGTCGTGCAATGAACTGCTCCAGTGTCACCAGGTCTATGATCCCCTTGGCGTCGCGGTCGTCCGCCCTCAGTCACCGCTGGCAGGCGTCCTGGAGTTGTTGACTGAATGCAAACGGTTAGACGACTTCCTCCAATGTCAGTGCTTGGAAGTGCTGGTGATGATGTTCTGGGGAGCGGCCGACATGCTGCAGGATGGCTCGCTTCAGGTTGGTGTAGACGAGCCAACTGTCAGTGGGGAGTTGTTGCACAGCGAGCTGCGCCTCTCCAGACAGCAGTGGTAATAGGCGCGCTGCGCGTTGCTCAACCAGCCACCCCCACGATTCGGCTGCTTGCTTGAAGAGTGCTATGAAGGCTTCCAGATCATTGTGCAGCCCCATCTTGGTGAGAGTGACATGGGGAGGGTCTATTGCGATGTTGTTTGAGGACCCCGCCGATGCGAGCAGGTGCCGGAACACCTGGCGATCTTCCTGCTGGGCCAGCAGCAAGGCTTCAAAGTGTTATTCTTGTTCCTTTCGGAGGGTGATCAGCACTTGGTGCTAGCTCTGTTGGGTGACAGCAAGGGCATGGATAAGGTCCTTAAGTGGGGAGGACTCCATGTGCAGTTCCCTTCAGTATCCCGGCTTTCGGCACTACTGTGGTATGTCCCTGATGTGGGTGGAATACTGAAGCGCGGCAGGCGGGATATAATGTTCGCACAGACCTTTTATTGTAATTCTCTTCACTTTGGCTTTTCAGCTTTTGCTCAACTTATTCATTCACTCACACACACACACACACACACACACACACACGCGCGCACGCTCTGGTCAGGAGAGATCCTCTCTCGTCACACTCTCCCTCCTTTTCTACCTTCCATCCTCACTGCAAACAACACACAGACACAACATTAATTGACAACAGGTGTACTGACTTTGCCACTCACCTTCCCTGGCCCTGCCCTCCGTTCACAAACTGACGCTTGGCCACACTCCCGCTGCCACATCATATTAACCATAAGCCCCTAGTTCTAGTCTAATAGAACTCTACCAGCCTACTGTACCGTGATGTCTTTTATATAGGCTCAGGAAGCAAAAGCTTGGTCAGAGAAGCATAGGTTCACCATTTTAATTCAGATGCTGTCAAACTTTGGAAACAAACATACCATACTTAAATAATTCCTTGTCTATGTATTTGTCCAAACTTCTTCAACTTCTTAACTGCCCTGATCATTCCAGTTATTGGAGGCTATTTGTTTACACTAGTACTTCAGCACTGGTCGCTCTTGGATTCTCTCAGCAACATGCACTTATCGTTAGACTCTTTGGATAAAAACATCAGCTAAATGACTGTAATGTTTGAATAATGTACAATTACATAGAATTAATGTTGTTGATTTAATCCGTTTCTGGGGACGAACGTAAACACCATGGGGTGTTATTCAAGTAAAAATGGTTTCAAATTTTTTTGTGTTCAAGTAGAGGAAATTTAAGGGCCACTTTATTTTGGTCTGGGCTAGTGCTGCCGCGATTAGTCGACTTAGTCGATGTAATCGACCATAAAAAATGGTCGACTGGAATTTTTTTTAGTCGATGACTTTTTTTTTTTTGTCGGCCTGTCAATCGCCTATTTATTTTTGGTCTTCAGGCTCAAACGGCTCATCCGAGTTCAGGTAATTCCGCTCCACACCACTAGTTTTGATGTGCGCACCCCACCGGTCAAATTGGCTCTCTTTCCCTCTCCCATTATGATCTTCCTTTACTGTCGGTTCTGGTTTTGAGCATGCCTTGACATGAAAATGGCAGCGGCAGGTGACTCTGATGAATCAAGGACGGCGACTTCTAACGTTACAAAAAGATCAAAAGCATCGAAAGTATGGGAATACTTTAGGGCAGCTGGTGATAGAGTGGTTTGTACACTCTGTAAGACTTTGTTGGCTTATCACGGGAGCACATCCACGATGCACAAGCACCTTAAAAGGAAACATACAGGAGCTGTTGAGGATGCCTCAGAAAAGGAAAAGACAACGTGAGTAGCTTAACATTATGATTACTGTTTACACACCTAGCTAGCGTGTGCTTTTTATAAATCTTGTGAAGTACGCTGACCGACTGTCTTTGGATGTTAAGCAGGCCCCCTCGACTCTTTGGTAATGTTTTAGTTGAACATTTAGTTGGCCCGAGTGGCAACCAAGCACTGAAGTTAATTTTTAGCCCTTCGAATGCCACGAAAACACAAAAAACAGATCTAAAATGGGAAGGAGCTATTGTGTAATTGACTGTACAAATGGATTTAACAAGAAATCAGAGCTCTCTTTTTACAGACCGCTGAAAGATAAAAAAAAGAGAAGCAAATGGAGGCAGGACAAGTGTTCATAAAGTTTTTTTTACGGAAAAGAAACTATTATTAACGCTTTTCCTTTTTAATAAAAGGAATAATTTATTTAAAGGGCCCATGGCATGGTGGTTTGTTGATGCTTTAAACGGGCTCGTGGAGGCTTCCGGATGTTACAAAGACAGTCGCCTTTCTCGAAATGAACCCTCGGTACGTAGATATAGCCTCCTGGGAGAAAGCCCCATTTCAGCGCTTTTCCCAGTGCGTCGTTTTGCTAATGAGAAGCAGGAGGCGGGGAAGGGTAGACGGGGGCGTGCCATGGGGAGGGGCTGCCGTCTGCCTCCCAAGCCGGCCGAGAGCGCTCCTCGTCAGGCACGGCCAGGCGGGCGAATGCCCTGGTCCGTCCGCCCTGTCTAAAAAAATGGTACAACTCGAGCCCATGGTAAAACTGGGACTTTGTTGGGTTTTTTTTTTCAGCCTGAGGCCCATGGTAAAACTGAGCAGTTTTACCATGGAGGAGTGGGGACTTTGCCGTTTTCCCCCAACTCGCCCCTGGGAGAACCGCTGCCTCCACGGGCGGCCGGTGCCGCTGGAGGGCCACCCGCGCGACCTCTCCAGACCAACCGAAGATCCGCGGCGCTGCGGTATCGTCACGTCTAGGCGGGATTCTGACTTAGAGGCGTTCAGTCATAATCCCACAGATGGTAGCTTGAACACGCACTCCATAACCAAAGAGGATAGAAGCAGCAACTACAGCAACATATCGCTTATCAGTGTTTCCCGCAGAAAATTGCTTAGTCAAGGTGGTGAGTCTTCGGTGGGCATCACGCACGGCACGGATAGTGGTCCGGGGGGTGTTGTCGGGCCGTAACGCGTCACACGTTGCACAGATAGTCCGGGGGGGGGGGGGGGTAGTAGTACTACAATAATAACAAAGCTGTGTAGAACTGTAAAATAGGTATTTATTGAAATTAAATGTCACAACTACTGACAAAAACTGAGGTAAAATGGTTTCCTGGCCAATAAAAGTGCTCATAAAAAAAGTGCTCAACAGCCATAATTTATATTGCCTACCTTAATACATTTATATTAGGCCTACTTATATTAGCACATGAACATTATATAGCATTAGGCTATATAATTATATTATTATATTATCTTACTTATATTAGTACATGAAAATTAAATTTCACTGTAACAGTGCAAATGCACCGTTTAGATGAGCAGTTACAAATACAACTTACCTTCTTATTCCACCGACGATAATGGCAATGTCTCGACTTTCCCGCTGAACCGTTGAATTTAAAATTAAAATGTTTGTAAATATGGCCTCAAGGACATATGGCGTAGTAATATATCCAACCACTAGGTGCCGCAGTTTAGTCTAGCTGTCAGTCCCTGCGCTGAAATGCATTACCACTTCGGTTTTGTTTTTTTTTGGACGCATTTTTTTTTTCTTGGAACCTTGCTAGGGCGGGCGGTCGAGTTACCCAGGGCGGCCGCCTTGCCTGGAAAGTGCTGGGGGAAACACTGCTTATCCAACAGAAGACATGCATTGCGGAGCAATAGTCAAACATAAGCTCATAAGTTACAGTCAATTTCCAGACTAAACTCAGTTTAACAGAGCATGCTGCATGCTCTTTAGTTTTGTAGCGCAGAGTACCTGGCTAACTGCAGGAAGCGGCTAGCTGCACAGCTAATGTAGCCATTGCTAGGCTAACGCACCAATTTTAAAACACGGCAAAACGACCAGTTATACACTTACTTGTTCGGTGTTTGTTGCTGATGCGGCAGGGATGCTTGGTACGGACCCAGGCTTCAGTGACAGTTGATGTGCAAAACCTGCCCTGTACTGTCCCAAGTTGTGGAAACATTCCTCAGGAAAATGCTTCCGACAAACATACACCGTCTTAGGTAGACTCGACGGCGTATTATTGGAGTAAATAAAATTAAGCCACTGCGTCTTCAGGGGCTCTCCCGTCGGCAGTAAAAACAGACTTCTTTCTGTGTTGTCACATCCATGTACAGCGCAATTTTCATGTTGTGTCTTCTATGGGCTACTTACTACAAAATGTAGTCATGTGTTCTGCGCATGCGCAGTAGGCTTCGCGCATGCGCAGTAGGCTTCGCGCATGCGCAGTAGGCTTCGCGCATGTGCAGTAGGCTTCGCACATGCGCAGTAGGCTTGGTAGGACAAACAGCAACTTTTGAGTTGGGCGGGCAATCCATACAGTGGGTGGGAATCCAGAGGGAAGAGTTTATCAACGCGCCGTTTTGACGCGCCATTCTCAAATGTTGGGCATAGTTTGGTTTACACATTATGAAATTTCTAGCCACTGGGGTGACTTAAGAAGGTCAGAGGAACTCATTTTAACGTTAAAAAACCTCAGAAAGTGAAAATTTCATGCCATGGGACCTTTAATAGGGTATTATATTTTACGCCAACATTTACAAATGTGGAAAAATATTTATTGTTGGTTCTTAAGAAGGTTTTTTAATTTAAGAAAAGGAATATTTAAGTTGATGAAGAATAGGAAAGTAAACACTGCATTTTTTTTTTTGGTAATTAAATTTTCTTAATTTAATATCGTTTCAAAAATATCATGAATTGAATCGTGAATTGGGTGAATGCCTAGATCAGACATGACTCTTCACTCAACACTTCCAAGTGATAAGTGATGATGCTTCATTAAAGCAAAATGGAAGTTTTACACAATGTGCAGCTGACCGTTTAATCGGTTTCTAGTCTAAAATATTTTCAGACTAAAAAGAACAGTTACATTTAATTACTGTCTGCGTCGCTGTTATTTATTTCACTCATTCCACAACAAGCATAACGATGCATTTCTGAGACCTGGTCCCCAAAACCCTGCGGCTCTGTGGCCGAGGACACCACTATCCCAGTATTCCCAGCTCTGTAGTTGTCATATTCCATGGAAATAAAAAGCTACACATGCCTGCCAAAGTAATCATTCCGCATCAGCACACCAATTGTTCAGCTTTTTTGGGGTTTAATAAGAAGATCTCGCCACACACGATTTAATCAGAGGGTTTGTTTTTCTTTTTACCAGGCCTTGTCCTTGAGCGTGGGCGTCTGTAGCTTAAATTGAAAAATGTTTGTATCGGAGCAAAGGACTGGGATGAGAGGTTTAAAGGTTTCTGTAGAGACCTTGAGATAGTGAATAGATTTAAAGATGAATTATTTAAGATGACTATATAAGAAGTAATAGTAATGCATTTTTCCCCCCCTGCATTTCCGTATCTTTCTCATCTTCATCTCATGCCGCAGGCTCATTTTCTGTAATCGTTCTTCTCTTTTTGTCTTTGTGCACTCGCTCGTTTGTTGTAGTAGGTTTCATTGTTGCATGTGTGAGAGTGAGAAAGGAATCCTGCAACATGATTCATTTTTTTTCTTCAGTTCTTAACTTCATGCCTTGCAGTGTTTTTGTTTTCCCTGTAATGCAGAAAATCCCTTTATGTAACGCGGCACACTAAAGTTTGTTCAGTAGCGTTGCCGTGCATTAGACACCATATACTGGATAAGACGCGTCCGTTATATCTACAGTATGGGTTGTTTTACAATCAGGGTACAAAGTTTGTGTCACAGGGGTCCAAAATTCAAATTGATTCAAACTGGTTCTTGTAGCAGTTTTTAAGTGAAGGACAAGTTAAAGAACAGATTTCAGGTAATTTTTTGACATGTGTGTATGGTAGTTTTGTGTAATCTGCTATAAGATAGGAGAAACAAATGAAGTGATTCTCGGAGAGGACGTTTTTTTGACAATTCAGAATCCACTACTTCCATAGTGCTTTTAAATATAAGGCTGTAAGCTTTGTGTTAGTTGTCTCTAATATTTACGTCCCAATATCTTGACCACATTTTAGGATGAAAATAATCATTTTAGATATGTTATTTTATATTGAAAAATTAGCTGTGTCGGAGAGGACATTTTTTTTGACACTAATTTGATCAAAATAGTCTGAAAACTTCCTGGCATTCAACATTAAAACTTAACTATGTTTCCAATGATATGGAACCAAATATGTGTTTTATGGTATAAAGAATGATTTAAGTGCATCCCTGTGGTCAAAAAAGCACTTTTTCTAAATGACACGAGTAATTTTGCTAAATATGACATATATTGCCATACATTCACCAAAAATAACGTTATCACCAAATTGTTTTTTTTGCATGGGAAATAGAGCTATCACAGGGCTACAATAAACAACCAAGTTTATTTAGTCAAGCCTTTTGATATTGAAGATAATAAGTGTGGCGGCACGGTGGTGTAGTGGTTAGCGCTGTCGCCTCACAGCAAGAAGGTCCTGGGTTCGAGCCCCGGGGCTGGCAAGGGCCTTTCTGTGTGGAGTTTGCATGTTGTCCGCGTGGGTTTCCTCCGGGTGCTCCGGTTTCCCCCACAGTCCAAAGACATGCAGGTTAGGTTAACTGGTGACTCTAAATTGACCGTAGGTGTGAATGTGAGTGTGAATGGTTGTCTGTGTCTATGTATCAGCCCTGTGATGACCTGGCGACTTGTCCAGGGTGTACCCCGCCTTTCGCCCGTAGTCAGCTGGGATAGGCTCCAGCTTGCCTGCGACCCTGTAGAAGGATAAAGCGGCTAGAGATAATGAGATGAGATAATAAGTGTTAAATGTGATTTTTAGCTTGCGTACCCTGATTGTAAAACAATCCGTATAATAGTGCAGAAGTGACGTCATCTACCTCTCTCAAACAGGGGCGCCGCCAGAAATTTTGGGCCCCATGAAAGATTAGAATTTTGGGCCCCCCAACTTTGCCCACCCTCGTCACAATTGCACTATTGTCATTATTTGACTTTTGATAGCCCATGGACCTTGAGTTTGTGACTTTATTACATTTTATGTATTAACCTACCATTCTACACACGTAACCATGTCAAACACTTGACTGCTGTCCGTTATTAGCAACACTTTAATCTAGCAAACTGTATATGGCGCTCGCTCATTAAAGACTTCAATCCGAAAGCATTTATGGGTTGTATTGCTGCTTACCTCCTTCTCCAAAGGGGGGGTTCAGTGGTTTGGTAGGGCGGAGGTCCCCCTGAGGCTGAATCTGTGCATATTTAGGGCACCCCATTAGTTATGAAACTGGTTATTAGCACTAGTTATTAGCACCAGCATAATGTAATATTTCATCTTGTTTATCACACAAGTCAGTTCAGTTATTAAAATGGAAAAAAATGTCACTGTACAAACTGTAAAAGTGTTCTCTCGATAGGCTAATCCAACCACGTTCATACTGTTCATTTACCATTCGCTAATATTTTGAACACACATGTGAGCGATAGCTACCTTTCTTTGGGAAAAACTGAGTGACCAGTTGCCTTCCTCTCCAGTCCCTCTCAGCTTTCAGCTGCCTTTCTTTACGTTTTTGACAGCCACTCTTCATATTTAGCGATCATAGACTGTACGCACTCCACTGCTGGCTGGCTGGCTGCTGCACCGCGACACAGCAGCAAGTAGCGTTGCACTGATCAGCACACAGATTTAACGCATCGCGCTTCTACCAGAACTGCACCGTACCATTTCGCAAAAGGGGGAGGGTTAAATGACAATATGTTGAAGAACTCAAAAAATAGAAAACCTTGTTCAATTAGCTCATTTTACCAGATGGAATATTGCATTGTTGTTATTTCAAAAGTCTTATTAAAATCATTAAAAGCATATTATCAGCCCCTTAAAGGGCCCCATGGCAGTGCTGGGCCCCTAGAATTGTTCTAACCTTTCCCCTCCTGGCGGCGCCCATGCTCTCAAAACTACACGTTTCTGCTTTTTCATTTAATGAAGAGTTTAGAACAAAAAACATGAATAAAATTGACCCACGTTTCATTGAAGCGGAAAGGAAAGTTTTCTAGGTGAATTCACAAGGATTTTTTTTTGTTTGTTTTTTGTTGCGCTTTTTTTTTTTAACCAAAACAAGACTAGAAGGCGGGGCTGTGGTTGTGGTGTACTGTTTATCATTTATGTTGTTAGCATGACGCTGCCTCATCTGCTGATAAACGCTGTATTTCTGTGGTGATTTTATTTATTTTTTTTTTTGCCGAGGAATGTCTTGTTAGCGATGTGGGAAATAGTTGAGCGATGCGTTCTCACAGACCTGAACTTATTTTTTTTAAAACCTAGTGAGCGTGTCGTCTTGACCAAGCCAGGCTGAGGCTGCAGGATTTTCAGAAAGCAGATGGGTTTCAGCCGTATCTGACATCCTGCAGTTTGACATGCTGTGTGTGTGTGTGTGTGTGTGTGTGTGTGTGTGTGTGTGTGTGTGTGTGTGTGTGTGTGTGTGAAAGCTTGACTGTATGTGAGTGTCGTGAGTAGTGGTATCTCGTAGGTCTGTGCTATACATGCCATATTCACACAGACTTTTTTTTTTATTTAGTGTATGGATTTTTTATGGAAGACTAAGTGTGTGTGTGTTGTGTTTCGTGTGTCAGTGCCCACACCATGGCATGTCAGTCAGAGTGTATAGTGTGAAGATATACAGTGGTGCTTGAAAGTTTGTGAACCCTTTAGAATTTTCTACATTTCTGCATCAATATGACCGAAAACATCATCAGATTTTCACACAAGTCCTAAAAGTAGATAAAGAGAACCCAGTTAAACAAATGAGACAAAAATATTATACTTGGTCATTTATTTATTGAGGAAAATGATCCAATATTACACATCTGTGAGTGGCAAAAGTATGTGAACCTTTGCTTTCAGTATCTGGTGTGAGCCCCTTGTGCAGCAATAACTGCAACTAAACGTTTGCGGTAACTGTTGATCAGTCCTGCACACCGGCTTGGAGGAATTTTAGCCCATTCCTCCGTACAGAACAGCTTCAACTCTGGGATGTTGGTGGGTTTCCTCACATGAACTGCTCGCTTCAGGTCCTTCCACAACATTTCCATTGGGTTAAGGTCAGGACTTTGACTTGGCCATTCCAAAACATTAACTTTATTCTTCTTTAACCATTCTTTGGTAGAACGACTTGTGTGCTTAGGGTCGTTGTCTTGCTGCGTGACCCACCTTCTCTTGAGATTCAGTTCATGGACAGATGTCCTGACATTTTCCTTTAGAATTTGCTGGTATAATTCAGAATTCATTGTTCCATCAATGATGGCAAGTCGTCCTGGCCCAGATGCAGCAAAACAGGCCCAAACCATGATACTACCACCACCATGTTTCACAGATGGGATAAGGTTCTTATGCTGGAATGCAGTGTTTTCCTTTCTCCAAACATAACGCTTCTCATTTAAACCCAAACGTTCTATTTTGGTCTCATCCGTCCAGAAAACATTTTTCCAATAGCCTTCTGGCTTGTCCATGTGATCTTTAGCAAACTGCAGACAAGCAGCGATGTTCTTTTTGGAGAGCAGTGGCTTTCTCCTTGCAACCGTGCCATGCACACCATTGTTATTCAGTGTTCTCCTGATGGTGGACTCATGAACATTAACATTAGCCAATGTGAGAGAGGCCTTCAGTTGCTTAGAAGTTACCCTGGAGTCCTTTATGACCTCGCTGACTATTACACGCCTTGTTCTTGGAGTGATCTTTGTTGGTCGACCACTCCTGGGGAGGGTAACAATGGTCTTGAATTTCCTCCATTTGTACACAATCTGTCTGACTGTGGATTGGTGGAGTCCAAACTCTTTAGAGATGGTTTTGTAACCTTTTCCAGCCTGATGAGCATCAACAACCCTTTTTCTGAGGTCCTCAGAAATCTCCTTTGTTTGTGCCATGATACACTTCCACAAACATGTGTTGTGAAGATCAGACTTCGATAGATCCCTGTTCTTTAAATAAAACAGGGTGCCCACTCACACCTGATTGTCATCCCATTGATTGAAAACACCTGACTCTAATTTCACCTTCAAATTAACTGCTAATCCTAGAGGTTCACATACTTTTGCCACTTACAGATATGTAATATTGGATCATTTTCCTCAATAAATAAATGACCAAGTATAATATTTTGTCTCATTTGTTTAACTGGGTTCTCTTTATCTACTTGTAGGACTTGTGTGAAAATCTGATGATGTTTTCGGTCATATTTATGCAGAAATAATAGAAAATTCTAAAGGGTTCACAAACTTTCAAGCACCACTGTAAATCGTCACAACACACAGCGTGATTTGTCTCCAAAGAGCACAATCTCATAACACATTCAACACTTTAGATTGTTTATTCCGAGACAGCTCGAGCTACAGTGACATGCTGAGTCAGATTTAATAACAAGGCTCCTCCCTCCATGGGGATTTTTCCCCAGGTTCATAAACATAAATAGTTTATGCGGTAATGATGTCACTAACAGCAGCTCAGGAGATTTTAACTGAAGCCTAAAGCTAGCC
The DNA here is from genome assembly GCF_027579695.1 of Neoarius graeffei. NCBI lineage: Eukaryota > Metazoa > Chordata > Actinopteri > Siluriformes > Ariidae > Neoarius > Neoarius graeffei. The sequence goes on along the minus strand of NC_083571.1, from coordinate 25,361,445 downwards.
GCACATTACGCCGATCCACGCAATACCGAACCGACCCATTTCAGAGCTGACTCCCGACAGGGCACGCACATATCCCCGACTAACTCACGACTGTTGATGAGTGCAGTCGCGATTGAAGCGACACCAAACGAGATTATGCGAACTAAGCATCATGACAAACATTCCGCTAAATATCACGTGACAACTTAATAGCTTTGTGATTGGCTATTGGATATAGTTACTGTTAAATCCAACACTTGAAGATGCTACAGGCTGAATTACAAATGACACAACATGGAATATGTAGCGCACTATCTAGGCTGCATGAGCTATTATTTCCAACCTTAAATAGTGCACTTATATAGGGGAATTAAAGCGATTTGGAATTCAGCCACACAACTTGAGCAGAGTGGCTTTCCAGCCCACTGTGTCTATGGATAAAGCTTCAGTCTATGGAATTACAGTATATACCTGCATTAGGTGCTACCAACACGTATTTCTCGCGCTAGAAATTGTGTTTAATGATGTCTCGTGTTATATGCGAAAGATATGATTGGCTATTGCTAGCGACTCTCGCCGATCAGTCTGGCTCCCGATTAGTTTTTCGAATCGGCTGTGAGATGAGTCGGTACCATCGAAAACTAGTCTTTACGCCTGACTCGCGACTTCAGTTGGCTCGGTACGCTGAAAATCGGCGTAGTGTGCGGCTAGCTTAATAGTGTTAGGATGTGATTATGCCCCTTCACTAATTGGTATTGATTATTTTATGGCTACTTCTGCCACATTTTTGGATGTCAGCTGAGCTGTGCTGAGTTAACACACAAGAACAACGTGTACATCTCTCTCATAGGTCACGTATTGACTTGGCAGAATACAGTGGAACAGGAAATATCACATGATCACAGCTATCTTTGTTCTGTGAAGATTAGATGTGTACACACACACGCTGAACACGAGCTGTGCTCCCTGAGAATTTTCTTTTTTGTACCAAATTGTAAAAGCATTGAGCGGTAACTCAAATCGCCATGTATGATTTGCTGCAGTAGATCATATTCACAAGTCGAGGACGTTCACTGGACACCGTACCTGTACTGAAAGCTCACACAGGGTCATTTTCCACAATTCCCACATGTAACAACGCCTAACCAGAGTGTAACATCCTGCAGCGGGTGTCAAAGCGTTGATCCGAGCCTGCGGTGTCACTCTGAGGAACTCTACTAAAGAGCACAAACTCGCACACAGCCCGGGTCACGTAAGCATCTTTGTGAGCCATTAAACGAGCAGAAACTGAAGCTGTACTTTTTTTAAGCTCAGATTTAAGACGAACTCACACAGCCTGAGAACATGCAGTACATGTCCTCATTCACCTTATTTCTCATCCTTGCACTGCATTAACTTTTCTTCTTTTCAAAGTACATCTGTACACTGTAGGGATGGCGAAAACTAAAAAAAATCTTGACCGACCACCGAGCCTCATTAGCCGGTTAAAGTCGGTTAATCTATGAGTTTAAAATTCTAGAATTGGAATTATTAGAATCTATTCTAAATCTAACCGCGAGCATCCGCACATTCAGTCCCAGTCGCTGTCCTCCACTCACATTACCTTTTCTACAGCGCGAAACATTTAGTCAAACGCGGCACTGATGTCGAGGGGTTTGTATTGGAGTGGAGGACAAATGGCTCCAGCTTAGAGACGGTTTCAGTTGGCCATGATGGCGTTGAAAATAAAGTCAAGTGCTAGAAGAAGTACATACGGCTACGGACTAGGCACTTTTCTTCGAAGTGAGCCACAGAGACCTCATACTGCAATTGTTTTCCAGCTACTGATATTACGGTTACATGGCTGCTAATTGTGCATAGCCATTGGGAATGGGATAGCTGGAGCTGAGCTGATTAGCCGCTAAGCTAATATAGCAACTGTCTGATGCTAAGTAACGTCAGTGAGTAACCAGGTTTTAGTTCAGATCTTCTCATCTCATTCATCTCATTATCTCTAGCCGCTTTATCCTGTTCTACAGGGTCGCAGGCAAGCTGGAGCCTATCCCAGCTGACTACGGGTGAAAGGCGGGGTACACCCTGGACAAGTCGCCAGGTCATCACAGGGCTGACACATAGACACAGACAACCATTCACACTCACATTCACACCTACGGTCAATTTAGAGTCACCAGTTAACCTAACCTGCATGTCTTTGGACTGTGGGGGAAACCGGAGCACCCGGAGGAAACCCACGCAGACACGGGGAGAACATGCAAACTCCGCACAGAAAGGCCCTCGCCGGCCGCGGGGCTCAAACCTGGACCTTCTTGCTGTGAGGCGACAGCGCTAACCACTACACCACCGTGCCACCCAGTTCAGATCTTGTGTATTATTATTACGTTGACATTAATATTCACCAGACTAATCAACCATCGACTTCATTCATGCGCCGTGTTCTTGTTTCTTTGATAGTCAAGAATTTCCTTGATGTTACGTACCTGGTTAACATCGTAGTAAAATGTAATCCAACACTGAGACTTTTCTTTCGCCGAGTGGCAGCTGTCTTCAACTGGGGCGGGAGGGCGGGACATGACTGAATGGGTGTTTCTGATTTGTCAGCTGTCGTCCTTACACCGCATGGCATGCCCCAAGCATTTACAACACAGAATTCCAGGTTCTCCGCTCCAAAATCGTCAGCTTCAAAACGATTGATTTTTTTTAACCGACAACCCCAAAAAATTAACCGGTTGACGTTGATTCGGTCAACCATCGGTCAAACGGTCATCGGTTAACATCCCTAGTACATTGGGCGAGACGTTTCATAATTTGGAGTCCATCACAGAAACGCACTAAAGGCCAAAACCCAGAGTGTCTCTGACTCGTTTTTAGACGCAGGTCTGAATTGAATCAAATGCGGTAGATAGGCATCAGTGTTAACCAGCACTGTAAGATGCGAGCTGATGAGTGCTGTATAGTGTCACGTGCAAGACATAAGCAGTCGCTACATTAACAATCTGTAAGGTATGAATTCTAGATAGTGCACCAATGTTGAGTAGTTGGTATGATGGACCGTTTTATGCAGGCTAAAATGAAACAAGGCAGCAGGCTGTATTTGGCCTGGGGGCTTTGATTTGTGCACCTGTGCCTTAATACGAGGCAAAGTTCGAGGTAAAGTTGTAACTTGTAATTCGCCAACTACAAACGGTAAAAACCACGGAAGACACCCCCTCAAGTTGAAATTTCAACTTGTCAACTTTGGGTAGTCTTCCCAACTCCAAGCTCCTACAAAGTCCCCCTTCTCTACTTTTAAAGGGGAACTAAATTAATTTTTAAACTTGCTTTATCTCGTAATTAACGTGTTATTCAATAACGTTTTCGGTTTTAGTAACCTTATATCGTGACTCGTATCGGCAACTAATTGCAATTAAATATTATACCGGTACTTATCAACCTATTCGTTTTTTATCCATGTTGAATTTAGTTCGTTTGGTCCACGGCAGGCGTCGCTTATCCGCACAATCTTCACGAGACTTGTGCGAGACTTCGAAACGTGAAGTGTCAGCCAGGTGTCAGCGCCGCCATTTTGAAAACTGTTTTCCAAACAAAATCTTACACAAAAACGAGTTTAAATGACGATTACTGCCTACTTTTTTCAAACTTTCCTGATCGCTATCAAAACAAACAAAACTTCCGGCTTGATTACGTCAGCATTCGAAAGAGGGCGCGCGCGTCTTTTGACAACGTTGGCAGATGTTGGTCACTTTGATTTCCGCTGTACGTTTTACTTCCGTCCTACGACGTCTCGCACAGGTCTCAACAAATCTCGTTTACGGCCATCGCTTTGACATACGGACTGATATATTACAGAGCATATTTCAAACACTCATAACTTGCTATAGCAGAGACAAAATAGCGATCAAAAATGCATTCCTGTATTTAATAAAATGAGATAAATAGAATTTTGATAATAAAATTGCCTTCAGTTCCCCTTTAAATGTGTTTATAGCAATATTACTTTTAGATCAGTTGATCAGTTAATGCACAGGCACAGTATTTGGTTAAAAATATAACACTGACCATATTAATCTCTGTTTTGAGAAGGTGATCATGAACATTCGTGTTAGCCAGCTAGGTTGTTGCTAAACAGCTAGCTGTTCTCTGCTGTTGGTGCTGTGCTGCAATTTCAGTCCAAAATGTTGCATGAATGTTTGAAGTTCATTACAACAGAACAGAGCCGATAGCCATGTAGTCCTGTAACAGTAAAGGTGTAGTTAAATTAGCTTTTTATGAGCTTTACATGATCTACAAGTGATGACGTTATTTACAACACACCACAAACACAGCATAAGTCCTATTTGGATTGGATTAGTTTACATGGGAAGGTTGGTAATGTAATTACCGTATTTTCCGGACTATACGTCGCTCCGGAGTTTAAGTCGCATCAGCCAAAAAATGCATTATGAAGACGAAAAAAACATATATACGTCGCACCGGACTATAAGTCGCACTTTTTTGAAGGGTTATTCTATCCATAGAATCTGTGATTGTATCTGATAAGCGGCGCGTGGTTACTGCGCGACTGCATTGTTTATTTAATAAACGAACAGCTGAGCAGTGATAACGCGCCCTTTGCCCTGTAAGTAGCCTAGTCTGATTATTTTAAATATCTACTACTATCTTTAATACTATCACTATCGTTATTACTAATAGCCTATATTATTATTATTATAACTAATATTAGTAGCCTATTACTGATGCATTAATCAGTTTGCTTTTAGATTATTTTTACCGGTAGGGCTTATTATCGCCCCATGGCTCTTTCATCTTTGTTATTAAAGCTGTAGTCATCATCGAGGAGAGTCATTCTTCATTTTTGTCGAATTTTATTTCATTAAATCAGAGGTCAAGTAGGCTATAGGTATATCATCTCCAAAGACAGGTACGGTAGTAAAAACAACCGTCTAGTGAAAAAAAAACAACAACCGCTTTTAAATCCCCTACTTAAATCCTTAAAAAGAGTAATTTAACTCATGTCTTGTGTGATCTGATCTCCAATGGTGAAATAAACCGGTTGTGATATGAGTAGTCTGTTATTTTAGAAGATAAATTTAATATATAATTTAATATATAGCCTAATAAAAATAATATTTTATAACATATCACGACATATTACTGTCTGTAACTGTTCGTCACTAAAGCGTTTTCTAAGATCATAATGTCTGATATTATTATTATTTTTTTTACACACACAATAAGCGCGTGTGCGTAAAGTTATAGTAAACCACCCCCCACTTTTTTTTTTTTTGAGTCGCCGGACCCACCCACCTCCTGCGTTCCGGGACCTCCCACTTCACAAATTAAGCACTGCCTAAAATCACTACATAACTTATTTAAATAACTATAGCCCTATCATTAATAATAAAACACAGGTCAATCAAGTTTATCAAGCTGGCGATTTCACTCCAAATCAGCAAATCCATTGAATTCCTCATCCTCGGTGTCGCTTCTGAACAACTCTGCCAACTCCAGCGGCAGACGAAGCGCCGTTTCCTCTTCTTCTGCGTGGCTGTCGTCAGACTCAGCATCAGCTCCAGTTATTCCGCGGTGAAAAAAAAAAACATATATACGTCGCACCGGAGTATAAGTCGCATGGCTAGCCGAACCATGAAAAAAAGTGCGACTTATAGTCCGAAAAATACGGTATTATGAGAGTATCTCTGGGTTTTTTGTCCCATCTGAACTTTGAGCAGTAGATCAGCCGTGAAAATGTTGGCCGTGTTGCCGTTAGACAACTGACTTGTCAAAGAGTCGCATCAAAAATGTATTGTTAGGGTTTTTTTTATGTTTGAGTTTTCATCCCCCGCTGACCGAAAGGCCCGAAGGGGTATTATGTCGTGGCGATTTCTGTCCGTCCATCTGTCCATCCCGGGAAGGGTGCTCACTTTCTGAAATCAACTCCTCTCACAATTTTTGGAGGAATTTCACGAAACTTGGCAGAAGGTATTGTTCTATGTCGGTAATATGCGTGTTGTAATTTCGTTCAATTCGGTCGCATTTTACCAGAGTTACAGCCCTTGATTAACAACCTTTCGCAATTTCATGAAGGTGTGCTCGCCTTCTGACATCAACTCCTCTCACAATTTTTGGACAAATTTCTTGAAGCTTGGCAAAAGGCCTTGTTGTATGACAGTAATACGCAGATTGCGATTTAAAGAGGAACAGAGGGCAATATATAGAGTAAATATAACAATAAAACACACATTGATGAACCTTATTCAAGACTTACAAAAGTTTTTTGTTCTAAGGTTGGAAAGTTATAGTGTTTTGAAAGTAGCTCGAGCAAACTATTTCCGCAGTTTGAACAGCCCGCCATGATATTAATTTTATCCAATCAGAATGCACGTTCATTTTCTCTGCGTAACACTCATGACGTATGTATGTGCCCAGTTGTGTTGGCTCATTGAGGTTGGGAATAGCACGTGTGAAATACCTGTTTCTGCCTCTTGCGACGATTTCGCAAGTCCACGGGTGGCGCCTATCTCATTGCAGCAAATAAATTCTGCTGGTCTCGTGACCAACTCCACGTTACATTTTCCGCACGAGCACCACGCCGTGTCACCTGCACGCAGACGCTCTGCCCCACGCTCGCCATGCCCATGGTCAGCATCAGTCTCATCCTCGCCGTCATCCGAGCTTTCTTCTCTTATTTCATCACCGGAGTCGAGAGTACCTCTCCTAGGTTCAAACTGGTACCATTCTAAGCCATAGCCTGCTTGCAGTGTGTCTTGCGGGATCTCTTCATATGATTCGACAGAGCTGTCGCTTTCACTCGATGCGCCCGACGCCATGATTACACGCTTATCTCCTAGTGCAGTGGGTAGGGCTGACGTCACGGTCTTTTAAAAATGGCGACTCTTGTGCCGTTTAGCGTACCGACTATTATATTTACAATTACCAAGATATTTCGTTGTTTTCTAGTATATAAATTTGATAGAATACTTAAGAATACGTTACTTTGTCACATCAGCAACTGTATATATTATATTTGGTACCCCTTTAATTTCGTTTGTGAAAAATTTCCCAGAGTTTTGACCCCTTGATTAAATAACTTGCACTATGACAATTTCATGAGGGTGTACGTTCTTCTGAAACCAACTCCTCTTATGACAGTTATACGCAGACTGAAATTTCGTTTAATTTGGGCAAATTTTACCAGAGTTATGCCCTCGATTATTAACAAACTTGTACTTTGGCAATTTCATCAAAGCATGCTTGCTTTCTGAAATCAACTTCCCTCACAGTTTTTATTATCCTCCGCTGGCTGAAAGGCCCGAAAGGGGATTATGTCTTGTTGATGGCCGTCTGTCTGTTCGTCCCAGGAAGGGTACTCACCTTCTGAAATCAACTCCTCTCACAATTTTTATTATCCCCCGCTGGCTGAAAGGCCCGAAGGGGGATTATGTCGTAGAGATGTCCGTCCGTCGGTTCCAGGAAGGGTGCTCACCTTCTGAAATCAACTCCTCTCACAATTTTTGGAGGAATTTCATGAAACGTGACAGGATTCTTTGTTATATGTCGGTAATATGCATATTGCAATTTAATTCAATTCAGTCACATTTTACCAGAGTTATGGCCGAGTTGCCAGCGGGGGCTATTGTGCTCTCAGAGCACTCTTGTTGCATTTGCCGCTGCCAGCAAGCAGTTCCTGACTTCACAGCTGGCAATATTGTTACATCCTCCCATACTCACCTTAAACCGAAAATGGTGGAAATGCTTGAAATCTACAATGCTCGATATAATTCTGCTTTAACACTTTAATCAAATATCTGTGTGAAATCAATATGTACACCACCTGAAAACATTTCTAATAGTACTGTCAAAAATGTCGCGCTATTAACGCGTTAACTTGACTCAATTTTAACGGCGATAATTTTTTTATCGCGAGATTAACGCTCTGTGACATGATGTAGGTTTTTCATAAGCTTTTGAAACTGCCAGGAACTTGGAACAGAGACTTTGCTTAGAAAACCGATAGCAGCTAGACTGTAATGCCACGCCCCGCACAGCCAGAGTCCTCTGCCCTCCCCCCCCAAAGAACCAGCGCGGGCAGGGCGCGCTAGTAGAGATGGGATTTATGGCTCTTTGATGGGATCCGCATCTTTGTGATCCGTTCTTTGAAAAGAGCCGTTCAAAAGACTGGCTCATTTGGCTCTTTTTAAATATTTATTCAGTTTTAAGAAGACAGCGTCTAAAGAAGCCAGATCCCTCTGAACTGTAAACTCAATGCTATCCCAGAAATCCTTCCTGTAATATGCAAATTTGGCCGCCTCTGATTGGACAGCGCGACGCATCAACAGGCAGAAAGTGTAAAAGTACAAAATGTGTTAAGTGAGCTGAAACAGTAAAGATCAGATTCAATGCAATATTTATCAACGAACAACTTAAAGTTAATATAATAGTGTACTTTATATTATAATCAAGCATGTCAAGGCTACCATCACTGTGTAATCTATCTCTCTGATTAGAGTTGTAGACACTCAAGCAGTAGATCACTTCACTCATGGTTCTCTTGCTAGCCCCGCGCCGGTGCTCGGCTTAGGTTTCACTTTGTAGTGGCTGTGTCAAGACGTGTTATGTTTTGCAATAAAAAAAAAACATTGGTACAAGCAAGCCCATTCACTTTTTTATGCTGATAAGAGAATTACAATGGTTTTTTTATGTGACAAAAATGTGTGATTAAATTGCGATTAATCGCGAGTTAACTATGACAGTCGCGGCATTAATCGCGATTAAATATTTTAATCGCTTGACAGCACTAATTTCTAGAAAGATTTTTAATCCATGAGCAGCATTTCTAGAATATGAATACGCGTTGAAATGCTTCTGATGTAGTCCCCATATTGTATTTCGGTCACGAGTACTTGAATACAAGTCTGAGGTCCAATTATCAAATTTCCACTGAATCGAAGGTGCGGCAAAGTCCCACCAAATCCCCAAAACTTCCAAACCCTGTACAATCCTTTTTTTCTTTTTTTTTTTTCCACAAGCAGTTGTTTAAACTTGGGAACAAAAGGTGTTAGGGCCAGGCAGACACTAATTAGTGAGTCTGCTGCGGTACGAGTTCTTCACCATATTCATAGTTGGAAATACTGATTCACAGCAGTACACGGAGGGAAACATGGTAAGAATTTGAAGGACCATCTTCTGCAAGAGAGGAGCTCTTTCTTTCTGCAGTAATCATCTTGGTTCAGACAGTGACAGGGGAACAGTGAGATTCCTGCGAAGCAAGGCTTTCTCGGCGCTCAGTCAGCTCAGTTTGCAGACAAACAGCACTATCCCACAGGCACATATTCTGTATTGAGAGTTCTGCAGCGTTTCTGACTAGAAATATATTTTCAATGCACGAAAGGACTTGTTTTCCCAGAAAGAAGTCTTCAGAGTGGGTTTTGAAATTTTCAAGCAGCTTCATCACGAATTTAACGTGATTTATTTACGATGCTGATGTTTCCCTTTGGTTTGTTCCAAATGTTTTTGCACATGAATCAGGTTCTCCTGTTTATCACGTTTGAATACCTCCAGCTTCTTCTGGAAAATGCGGACTGCCGACATTGTTTTGCTTCTTCCCTGGAGCTTGACATTTAAAGTGACTGAGATGGGAAATTATATCACTCAGAAAAGCCACAGCCTCCATTTTCTCCTGCATGAAATTCACAAACTGTTTTAGCTTTTGCATTCTTCTGATCCAACAGAAAAATGAATCTCTTTCCGAATGGCCCACAAACGTTCCAGTGTCCTGCCTTGGTTGAGACGTTGTTGTGAAGGAGTAAATCATCGAAAGTTGCACAGAATTCTGTCGGAAACGAGCGCAGCACTCGACGCTGTGGTGCAGACGATGCTTTCAAATAGTTCACGTCTCATCTCTGTTGTTATGACTTCTGAGTATCTTTCTCCAAGACTGGCCCTGAAGACTGCCTGGTAGATTATGCATTAGTATGCTATCAGGTCAGCGTAGTGAGCTTCAAGTGCGGCACTAATTCCCCTCTCTCTCTAGCCGAGGTCTGTCCCTCTTTCACTCAGCATCTGCATTATTGCTTCATAAATGTCATCCCCTGCTTGCTGTCTGTTGCCAGTGACGTGAATGTTACCTTGTTTTTTTTTTTAAAACAGTGTTAAGTTGTTTGAGCAAATCTTCAGTTCGTCTTGCTGCAGTGGAATCCCAGCAGGGTATTTGGTTTACTTTCTGTATAATTTCATCCTTTTGTTTTTTTCCTTCAGGCATGGCATCCATCACTTTACTCATGCATTCCTTGATTATTTCAGCATCACAGAAGGGTTTATTGTGTTTACCCAAGACCCATCGCTTCCGCTGTGTCACTGATTTAGCGATTATGCTGCTTGTAGAGTCTTATGATGATCTCAACTGATTTAGTTTTTTGAAAACATATACGCTTGGTGTTATAGCGGTACTTAAAGCTGCCACTCTTAACAATGATCACCGTCTCATTATCCCGTGCTGGCCGAAAGGCCCGAAGGGGGATTATGTTGTGGCGATGTCTGTCCGTTCGTCCGTCTGTCCCGGGAAGGGTGCTCATCTTCTGAAATTAACTCCTCTCGTAATTTTTGGAGGAATTTCACGAAACTTGGCAGAATTCTTTGTTATGTCGGTAGTAAGTACACATATTGTAATTTCGTTAAATTCGGTCACATTTTACCAGAGTTACAGCCCTTGATTTAACAAAATTTATAATTTGACAATTTCATGAGTGTGCTTTCCTTATGAAATCAACTCCTCTCTCAATTTTTAGAGGAATTTCACGAAACTTGGCAAAAGGCCTTGTTATATGTCAGTAGTACACATATATTGTGATTTCATTCAGTTCGGTCGCATTTTACCAGAGTTACAGCCCTTGATTAAGAAAATTATACTTTGACAATTTCATGAAGGTGCGCTCGCCTTCTGACATCGACTCCTCTCACAATTTTTGGATGAATTTCTCGAAGCTCGGCAAAAGGTCTCGTTATATGATGGTAATACGTAATTTAATTTTGTTTGTGAAAATTTTCCCAGAGTTTTGAGTCTTGATTAAATCACTTGTACTTTGACAATTTCATGAGGGTGCACGTTCTTCTGAAATCAACTCCTCTTACAATTTGTGGAGGAATTTCACCAAACTTGGCAGAAGGCTTTGTTATATGACAGTTATACGCAGATTGAAATTTCGTTTAATTTGGGCAAATTTTACCAGAGTTATGCCCTCGATTATGAACAAACTTGTACTTTGGCAAGTTCATCAAGGTGTGCTTGCTTTCTGAAATCAACTTCCCTCACAGTTTTTATTATCCTCCGCTGGCTGAAAGGCCCGAAAGGGGATTATGTCGTAGAGATGTACGTCCATCGGTTCCGGGAAGGGTGCTCACCTTCTGAAATCAACTCCTCTCACAGTTTTTGGAGGAATTTCATGAAACTTGACAGGATTCTTTGTTATATGTCGGTAATACGCATATTGCAATTTTGTTCAATTCAGTCGCATTTTACCAGAGTTATGGCCGAGTTGCCAGCGGGCAATATTGTGCTCTCAGAGCACCTTTGTTACAAATTAAGTACAGTGGTTTCTTGCTTCCCTTGGAGGAACTTGAACGCAGATTTTTCAGTCCAGTCAGTCTTAAACACCCGGTTTTCACTAGCATCCTTTTTTTTCTTGGAATTGGATCATTTCATACATGCTATTTTTAGTCTTTCGGCATAAAGGCTTACATCTGCGAACTAGCCACCAATGACTGGTTGATAAATTGACTAGCCATCTGACTTGAGTCTAGACTGTAGCATTGTCAGATACCCCTTCTCCATCAAATCAGTTCCAGGGAAGCCACGTCATTACGTTGCTGTATACGTCAGTTACGTCGCTACATTTGCATAAACCTTGGCGCGAATATCGAAGCAAAAACAATATGGAAGAAGCAGCAGCAGCAGCAGCAGCAACAACAACAACAACAATAATAATGGATGACTTCGCGTTTGTACAGCTGCTGCTTCTCGTCGCTTAAAAATGGCGATCTTTCGTGGTCTTGTTGTTGGTCTTAACAACTCCGCCCCCCCCGCTGATGTAAGCGGTTTTTTTCTCTGGCCCAGCAGAGAGTTGGTGCTAGCCTGGAACCGGTTTTTCTGGCCCCAGAGCCAGTTCTTTGTCAGTGGAAACAGAAAACCCGGTTCCAAACTAAGCACTGGCCCCGAACCAGGCCTGGAACTGCTTTGGTGGAAAAGGGGCATCAGTGATGTTTTCAGCTGCCGTGGTTGGACCTGATTGAAGATGAAACGTGAACATGCAAGCGAGGTGCTTTGAGGATGAGTAAACGCTGCAGAATCTGTAATTGTGCACGCTATTAAAACCCACCTAGATGACGGTTAAATTAGCATGCGGTCTTGGACCAGATTTGGACCGGAGTCTGCCTATTGAGTAGCACTGGTCTGAGTGAAGCTCTAAATATAGACACGTAAGAAACTGTAAGAAATCTCTGCTCTCATGCCGGAGTGTGTCCTGTGTAGCTCCTGTGAAGAGGAAAGTAAGTTGTGTGCAGCTCCTCTGCAGAGCACAGTTGTTATCTGACACTTGTCTGAAAAAACTGAACTTGTATTGATCTGAATTAGCGTTATCTGTGGTCATATTCTGCCGCATGAGATACTTTGGCTTACTGTAGCAATTATAAGCAGATTATTCTGAGTGATTGAAAGCAGCATGTACAGTATCTTCTACCATCTCGACCAACTAGTACGTTTTACATAGAACACTGTTTTATAAGCAGTGTTACTCTTTGGGTGACGGTTGTGTGTGGATCTCATCCTGAGCTCTGCCGCTGCCTGAAAATGCACGGAAAATGACAGTGCGCTAATATTAGTAGCTTCTCTGACAGACTGCAGTGTAACTGTACTGTGAATTTGCACCAGCAGTCTGTCTGCTTCTTTACAATTGGAAGCTACTTGCCAACAGTTGAACTCTGAGGGTAATTAACATGATGGTATTAATAGAAAGTCTCTTTCTCTCTCTCTCCGTCACCTTTCCCTGACCCACTGAGCTACATTCATGTCATGGAAACAAGTTGGAAACAAAGCATCTTCAGTTCGCAAAATGGACAAAGAAACCGTTTCATTGGAGTGAAATGCACTTGGGTGGATGTTTTCCAGTCTTGCACTGTCCAGTGTGGGTGTGCTCTCTGCAGCCCCAGTCTCCTGTTCTTGGCTGACAGGGGCGGGGCCGGATGTGGCGTTCTGCTGTTGTAGTTCATCCACCTCATTCTGAGATGCTTTTCTGCTTACCACGGTTGTAAAGAGTGGTTATTCGAGTTACCATAGCCTTCCCATCATCTCGAACCAGTCTGGCCATTCTCCTCAGACCTCTCTGATGCTCACCCAGTGTTTTTTTTTTTTTCCCCCTCACCGTTCTGTGTAAACTCTACAGACTGTTTGTGCATGTGTGAAATTCCCAGGAGATCAACAGTTTCAGATGTTCACTTTTCTGCGATCTTTTCAAGATCACATTTTTGTGCATTTGCTCTGCTGGCATGTGATTTTTGCCTACTTGGATCGTTGCATGACTGAGCAGATGTGCAGGTGTTCCTCATAAAGTGGTCATGAAACAAATATGACAAGTAAAAATAGACTGTGAGGGAACTTTTGCAAACACACAGGATGAGTCAGGGCCCATAAAAGAGAGCTGTTATACATGTGGGTATGTGTTTATGCAACCTGGTGTTTGAATTAAGCTGGCGTGTGGTTTCCAAATGAGGCATGAGTTTGTGTGTGACCCAGTTTTAACGCACTCAATGACCGCTACATCATCTGTGTGTGTGTGTGTGTGTGAGTGAGTACCCCACCTCTACGGTTACCATGCTTTTCCTGCGTGAATCCCTACAGGAAATGACACGTGTAGTCTTCCTTCCCTGGATGTGGTAAAAGCAAGGGAAGCCTCAGAAAGCAGATGAGGAATAAAAAATGGAAAGAAGGAGAGAGAGAGGCAGTGCGCATGATGCTGATGTGGTGTGACAGGCGAGTTGCTCGTGGGAGAAGAGTTACCATGGCAATTCCTGAAGCCCACAATCCATATTTAATGCAACTTCACTTAGCTACTCACCTTTCGTTTTCTTTCACCCCGTCTCTCTCTCATCATCATCATGGGTTGGAGAGGAAAGTACTTCCCCCTTTTGCTTTCTGTACATTGTGCCTTTTGCCTTGATTTTCCACAACAGAGGCTGTAAACAGTCCATAAAACTGTCCTAGAAACCCCCACCAGCAATGGGCAGAGAGAAATGATCAAATATACGCCCCTTCCTCCATTTGGGACCGTAGTTCCTGGATGTTAAACGCAGCAGAGGCGGCTGTCAGTGGATCATCAGCGACTTCTGAGAACCTCTGCATCAGAACCCTGTGTGCCTCAGTGCAGTTTTTGCTCATTTCCCAGTGTGAAGCTGCAGAGAATTCGTGACTTGTTTATTTCCTGTAACACCAGCCATTTAAAAAAAAACTTCCCTAAAGCTAGAACAATTGAACAAGCCTTTTCGAATTGTTTAATTTCTTTATAATATGTTCAATTTATATAGCGCCTTTCTCAAAACCCAAGGTTGCTTTACAATAATAAGCAGAAAAAGAAAAAAAAAAGTCCACCAAATAGAGGTCAGGATATCATTCCAGTGGTGTAGCAGCCACAGTCCCACCAAAAGGCACACGAAAACAAGTCCCACATCTCCAGCACAGCCGCTGTGACGCCGCCAGCAACATTGCTTGAACACCACGCCATGGATCCACAAAACGAGCACAGAAGCACCACCATGCAGAGCGCTGGTGTGTCCCAAACCGCTTGCACAGCTGCCACGACACCACCGAGCAACATTGCTCAGAACATCACGCCAAGCATTAAAGCACAGAGCGCTGGACAACCACGATGTTAAAATGAGCAACGAGCTCACTGCAGTCCATAGCTGGGAGCACAGGCATCACCCACAGCGAACCAAGGCCTGGAGGGAATTGACGCCCAAAACTGGGTCCGGAGCTACACCACAACCGGCGGGCAAAAACACTCAAACAAACATCAAACACAGAAAAAAGAAAAAAATTAAAATAAAAAAAGGAGAGAAAATAAAATAAAAAAAAGCTCCGGTGAGAAGCGGCAGCCAGAATGTGCATGACGTACGCATTGTGATTCCTCTCGATGTGGAGGAGCAGCGGCTCTACTCCTCGCTCCTCCCAAGTGACTGTGCTTCTCACCCTATCTCTAAGGGAGCGCCCAGCCACCCTGCGAAGGAAACTCATTTCGGCCGCTTGTATCCGCGATCTTGTTCTTTCGGTCATTACCCAAAGCTCATGACCATAGGTGAGAGTCGGAACGTAGATCGACCGGTAAATCGAGAGCTTCACCTTTTGGCTCAGCTCCTTCACCACGACAGATCGGTAAAGCGACCGCATCACTGCGGAGGCTGCACCGATCCGCCTGTCGATCTCACGCTCTATCCTTCCCTCACTCATGAACAAGATCCCGAGATACTTAAACTCCTCCACTTGAGGCAGGACTTCTCCACCAACCTGGAGAGGGCAAGCCACCCTTTTCCGGTCGAGAACCATGGCCTCGGACTTGGAGGTGCTGATTCTCATCCCAGCCGCTTCACACTCGACTGCAAACTGCCCCAGTGCATGCTGAAGGTCCTGGTTTGAAGAAGCCAACAGGACAAAATCATCCTCAAAAAGCAGAGATTAAATCCTGTGGTTCCCAAACAGGATTCCTTCCGGCCCCTGGCTGCGCCTAGAAATTCTGTCCATAAAAATTATGAAAAGAACCGGTGACAAAGGGCAGCCCTGCCGGAGTCCAACATGCACTGGGAACAGGTCTGACTTACTGCCGGCAATGCGAACCAGACTCCTGCTCCGTTTGTACAGGGACCGGACAGCCCTTAGCAAAGAGCCCCGAACCCCATATTCCTGAAGCACCCCCCCACAGAATACCACGAGGGACACGGTCAAATGCCTTCTCCAGATCCACAAAGCACATGTGGACTGGTTTGGCAAACTCCCATGAACCCTCGAGCACCCTATGAAGGGTATAGAGCTGGTTCAGTGTTCCATGACCAGGACGAAAACTGCATTGTTCCTCCTGGATCCAAGGTTCAACTATTGGCCGAATTCTCCTCTCCAGTACCCTGGAGTAAACCTTCCCGGGGAGGCTGAGAAGTGTGATTCCCCTATAATTGGAGCACACTCTCCGGTCCCCTTTCTTAAAAAGAGGGACCACCACCCCAGTCTGCCACTCCAGAGGCACTGTCCCCGACCGCCACGCAATGTTGCAGAGGCGTATCAGCCAAGACAGCCCCACAACATCCAGAGACTTGAGATACTCAGGGCGGATCTCATCCACCCCCGGTGCCTTGCCACTGAGGAGCTTGCAAACCACCTCAGTGACTTCGGCTTGGGTAATGGACGAGTCCACCTCTGAGTTATCAGCCTCCGCTTCCTCAATGGAAGATGTGATGGTCGGATTGAGGAGATCCTCGAAGTATTCCTTCCACCGCCTGACAATGTCCCCAGTCGAGGTCAACAGCTCCCCACCCGCACTGTAAACAGTGTTGGCAGAGTACTGCTTCCCCCTCCTGAGGCGCCGGACGGTTTGCCAGAATTTCTTCGAGGCTGACTGTTAGTCCTCCTCCATGGCCTCACTGAACTCCTCCCAGTTCTGAGTTTTTGCCTCCACAACTGCTTGAGCTGCGGCACGCCTGGCCTGCCGATACCTGTCAGCTGCCTCAGGAGTCCCGGAGGCCAACATGGCCTGATAGGACTCCTTCTTCAGCTTGACAGCATCCCTTACTTCTGGTGTCCACCACCGGGTTCGGGGATTGCTGCCATGACAGGCACCGGAGACCTTGCGGCCACAGCTCCGAACAGCCGCGTCTACAATGGAGGTAGAGAACATGGTCCACTCAGACTCAATGTCCCCCGCCTCTTGCAGAAGCTGGGAGAAGCTCTCCTGGAGGTGGGAGTTAAAGACCTCCCCGATAGAGTGCTCGGCCAGACGTTCCCATAAGACCCTCACCATACATTTGGGCCTACCAGGTCTGTCCGGCTTCATCCTCCACCAGTGGATCCAACTCACCACCAGGTGGTGATCAGTTGACAGCTCAGCCCCTCTCTTCACCCAAGTGTCCAAGACATAGGGCCGGAGATCAGATGAAACGACAACAAAGTCGATCATCGACCTCTGACCTAAGGTGTCCTGGTGCCACATGCACTTATGGACACCCCTATGCTCAAACATGGTGTTCGTTATGGACAAACCCTGACTAGCACAGAAGTCCAATAACAAAACACCACTCAGGTTCAGATTGGGGAGGCCGTTCCTTCCAGTCACGCCCCTCCAGGTGTCACTGTCGTCGCCCACGTGAGCATTGCAGTCCCCCAGTAGAACAATGGAGTCCCCAGTCTGAGCACCTCTCAGTACCTCTCCCAGGGACTCCAAGAAGGCCGGATACTCTATACTGCTATTCGGCCCATAGGCACAAACAACAGCAAGAGCCCTCTCCCTGATCCGAAGGTGCAGAGAGGCGATCCTCTCGTTCACTGGGGTAAACTCCAACACATGGCGGCTGAGCTGGGGAGCTATAAGCAAGCCCACATCAGCCCGCCGCCGCTCACCATGAGCGACTCCAGAGAAGTGGAGGGTCCAGCCCCTCTCGAGGAGCTGGGTTCTGGAGCCCAAGCTGTGCGTGGAGGTGAGCCCGACTATCTCTAGCTGGTACCTCTCAACCTTCCGCACAAGCTCAGGCTACCTGAAACCGGAAACGGAAAAAAACATTTATCGTTTATGAAACGATGTAGCACTGTAACAGCAACATCACTGAGATAAGGAAATCTGAAAAGGTTTTTAAAGACTCTTGAAGCCTTCGATAATGTTATTATTGCTGTTTTTCCGGAAAAATGTTTTTCGTGTTGTCCTCATTTGTCCCACTTTAGTGCACAATTGTATGTTACGTTTTCTCTTTCAAATGTATATAACCCCGGTTAATTTGTGAAACTTGCATGATCTAATGTAATTTTTAAAATATTTTTATTAGGTTATGAGAACCTGCAGAGCTTGGTGATTCAGGAGTCCGAGACGAGCCAATGAGAGGATGGCCAGAGGTCACATGATCTACAAAGCTGCCGTCCAGCTGGTTCTGCCGATGCTGCTGAGTGTCCTGCCGCTCACACACACTCAAAGTTAGTGTGTCTCTCTCTCTCTCGTTATCTCTCACTCACACACGCATGCACACATAAAACTTACCCTGGTGCGTTTTCAGCGATCACACCCCTGTGCAGAACAAATCAATCGCTCCGAGAGTGTCTGAACGAGGTGATCTCGGCCCACTTCCAAATGAACTCTGGCACAGTTTGATTGCGGTGAGAAAACGATTCAATCCAGTTGCAGGAAGTGAACCAAATATATTGTGTATTTTGGGTTGTAGGTGAAACAAGCAAAGGACTGAACCTGATTTTTGTGATTTCTATACACACACACACACTTCATCTAAGTCGTTCTAAGAGGTTTGAAAGAACCCAAACACCCTAATAGTAAAGGTTTTAGGACGCAGTCTGAGTCTTACCAAAGCTGTAATTGTATTGTGTAGCATTTTACTATTACACTTCAGTTTAACCGCAAACCTTCATCTCTGTGAAAGAAACGGTCCACGTGATCTTCATTCTTAATCAGCACACACATCACAATATACAGGTTTGTTCACAAACTCTTTTCAAAAGATAGAGTTTTTAGAGAATATTTACTCGTTTGAAACATTTTTGTGCTTAAGCACTTTTGCGTTGGCGTTTTTGCAGGATTAATTTTGATATGCAAAATCACACCATGTAAACAGGATGTCACGATTTTATCTGGCGAAAATCACCCACTCGCAAACGCACACACTCATAGACACACGCACACGCGCGGGCGTGCGCACACACTCCACATGCATTGTGCTAAAACCCAGGTCTGCATGGCTCTTTGTTCTTGATCAGAGGAGCAGGAAGGAGATTAGTGTGAGCATCCACTGTGTCATGCTCCTTATGCACTGACCCGATTAATGCAGCAGCCAGATAGCAAGGAAATCCGCTTGAATGCATATGGACTGCACAGATTTTCTACATTTAAGCCGGAGCTTTGATCTTAAACTCTGATACCGAGTCTAATTCGTGTTTGTGATTACTTGATTGATAACTAAGCAACAGTACACTGCCTACTGGGAACTTAAAAAAGCCCACAGTGTGAGTCGTGCTGGTTTCATTAGCTGTGCAATAATGAAACAAGTTTAAAAAAAATGACAAACACCTATATATATATATATATATATATATATATATATATATATATATATATATATATATATATATATATATATATATACAGTGCCTTGAAAAAGTATTCATCCCCCTTGGTGTTTGTCCTGTTTTGTTGCATTCCAAGCTGGAATTAAAATGGATTTTTGGAGGGTTAGCACCATTTAATTTACACAACATGCCTACCACTTTAAAGGTGAACATTGTTTTTTATTGTGACACAAACAAGAATTAAGATGAAAAAACAGAAATCTGGAGTGTGCATAAGTATTCACCCCCTCACGTATGAAACCCCTAAATAAGAGCTGGTCCAACCAATTCACTTCATAAGTCACATAATTAGTTGATTAAGATCCACCTGTGTGCAATCAAAGTGTCACATGATCTGTCACATGATGTCTGTATAAATCAGCCTGTTCTGGAAGGACCCTGACTCTGCAACACTACTAAGCAAGCAACATGAAAAACCAAGGAGCCTCCAAACAGGTCAGAGACAAAGTTATGGAGAAACAGATCAGGGTTGGGTTCTAAAAAATATCCCAAACTTTGAATATCCCAAGGAGCACCATTAAATCCATTAGAGCAAAATGGAAAGACATCTTCAACATCTCGTTGAGCCAGGCTGTTGTCCCCACGTGCCTCAAAGCCACCACCATCATCCCGGTCCCGAAGAAGCCGTCTCCCTCCTGCTTCAATGACTACCGCCCTGTCGCACTCACTCCCATCCTCATGAAGTGCTTCGAGCGGCTAGTCATGCGGCATATCAAGTCTGCCGTCCCCCCCGCCCTGGACCCTTTCCAGTTTGCATATCAGTTCAACCGTTTGACCGATGACGCCATCTCCACTGCCCTCCACTCAGCCCTCACCCACCTGGAGACAAAAGACTCGTATGTCAGAATGCTGTTCATAGACTTTAGCTCAGCATTCAACACAATCATTTCTCAGCAGCTCATTTATAAACTGGACCAGCTGGGACTCAACACCTCCCTGTGCAACTGGCTACTGGACTTCCTGACGGGGAGACCACAGGCTGTACGGGTCGGCAGCAACTCCTCCAGCACCATCACATTGAACACGGGGGCCCCCCAAGGATGTGTGCTGAGCCCCCTCCTCTTCACTCTGCTGACCCATGACTGCACACCAACATCCAGCTCCAATCTCTTCATTAAGTTTGCGGATGACACGACTGTGGTGGGTCTCATCAACAATGGCGATGAGACAATCTACAGGAGTGAGTTGAGCCGCTTGGCCATGTGTTTCAATGACAACAATCTCCTCCTGAACGTGGAGAAGACGAAGGAGATTGTTGTGGACTTCAGGAGAGCGCACATCCAGCATGCTCCACTATCTATCGACGGTGCTGCAGTAGAGAGGGTGAGCAGCACCAAGTTTCTGTGTGTGCACATCTCTGAAGACCTGTCCTGGAGCAACAACACCGCATCACTGGCCAAAAAAGCCCAACAGCGTCTGTACTTCCTCTGCAAACTGAGGAGAGCAAGAGTCCCGGCCCCCATCATGCACACATTCTACAAAGGCACCATCGAGAACATTCTGACCAGCAGCATCACCGTGTGGTACGGCGCCTGCACCGTGTCCTGCTGCAAGACTCTGCAGCACATCGTGAGAGCAGCTGAGAGGATCATTGGTGTCTCTCTCCCTTCTCTAATGGATATTTATAACTCCCGCCTCACCCGCAAAGCCATCAGGATTGCAGGTGACCCCACCCACCCATCTCACAGCCTCTTCAGTCTGCTGCCATCGGGGAGGAGACTGCGGAGTCTCCGGGCCAAAACCAGCAGGCTCAAGAACAGTTTCTTTCACCAGGCGGTCAGGAGGCTCAACTCCCTCCCTGTTCTGTCACTCCTCCCCCCCTGCCACAGATTCTGCTCGCACACCCCCCTGCCCCCCCTTCAGCAACTGACATGTCACCCTCACAGTCCCCCCCCCAACACACACACACATACATACTCTCAACGTTCATTAACACTCTGAACTCAGGGACTGCACATTTCACTTTACCTCTCTCATTTGCACTATTCCGCACTACCTCACCTTAACAGCCATTAGTTTTATTGTTTATACTGCTTATTTCATGTTTACCTGCTATACCTCAAGTGCCCTTGACTGTTTATTTGCACCAATTTATGTGTGTGTGTGTGTGTTTAGTCTATGTCTAGTTCTTATCTAGAGTGTTTATACTGTTTATACCGTTTGAGTGTTTAGTCTATGTCTAGTTCTTATCTAGAGTGTTTATACTGTTTATATTGTTTGTTTTTTTCAATGATTCTATTTTTATTTATTGCATTGCCTGTTTGCACCGTGGGTCAGAGAGGACTGAAATTTTATCTGTGCTGTATGTCGAGCATGTACTGTATAGCATATTTGACAATAAAGTTGACTTGACTTGACTTGAATATGGTACCACGACAAACCTGACAAGAGAAGGCCGTCCACCAAAACTCACAGACCGGGCAAGGAGGGCATTAATCAGAGATGCAACAAAGACACCAAGGATAACACTGAAGGAGCTGCAAAGATCCACAGTGGAGATGGGAGTATCTGTCCATCGGACCATTTTAAGCCGTACACTCCACAGAGTGGGGCTTTATGGAAGAGTGGCCAGAAAAAAGCCATTGCTGAAGAAAACACGTTTGGAGTTTGCCCAACAGCATGTGGCAGACTCCCCAAACACATGGAAGAAGATTCTCTGGTCAAATGAGACAAAAATTGAACTTCTTGGCCATCATGGGAAATGCCATGTGTGGCGCAAACCCAACACCCTGAGAACACCATTCCTACAGTGAAGCATGGTGGTGGCAGCATCACGCTGTGGGGATGTTTTTCATCTGCAGGGACAGGAACACTGGTCAGGACTGAAGGAAAGATGGATGGCACTAAATACAGGGCAATTCTGGGGGAAAATCTGATTGAGTCAGCCAGAGGTTTCAGACTGGGACGAAGGTTCACGTTCCAGCAGGACAATGATCTGAAACAGACTGCTAAAGCTACACTGGAGTGGTTTAAAGGGAAACATTTAAATGTCTTGGAATGGCCTAATCAAAGCCCAGACCTCAATCTAATTGAGAATCTCTGGCATAATTTGAAGATTGCTGTACACCAACGCAACCCATCTAACTTGAAGGAGTTGGAGCAGTTTTGCCTTGAGGAATGGGCAAAAATCCCAGTGGCTAGATGTGCTAAGCTAATAGAGACATACCCCAAAATACTTGTAGCAAAAGGTGGCTCTATAAAGTGTTTGGGGGATGAATACTTATGTACACTCCAGGTTTCTGTTTTTTCATCTTAATTATTGTTTGTGTCACAGTAAAAAACAATTTTCACCTTTAAAGTGGTACTGTAGGCATGTTGTGTAAATCAAGTGGTGCTAACCCTCCAAAAATCCATTTTGATTCCAGCTTGTAATGCAACAAAACAGGACAAACACCAAGGGGGATGAATACTTTTTCAAGGCACTGTATACAGTGGTGCTTGAAAGTTTGTGAGCCCTTTAGAATTTTCTCTATTTCTGCATAAATATGACCGAAAACATCATCAGATTTTCACACAAGTCCTAAAAGTAGATCAAGAGAACCCAGTTAAACAAATGAGACAAAAATATTATACTTGGTCATTTATTTATTGAGGAAAATGATCCAATATTACATATCTGTGAGTGGCAAAAGTATGTGAACCTCTAGGATTAGCAGTTAATTTGAAGGTGAAATTAGAATCCGGTGTTTTCAATCAATGGGATAACAATCAGGTGTGAGTGGGCACCCTGTTTTATTTAAAGAACAGGGATCTATCAAAGTCTGATCTTCACAACACATGTTTGTGGAAGTGTATCATGGCACGAACAAAGGAGATTTCTGAGGACCTCAGAAAAAGGGTTGTTGATGCTCATCAGGCTGGAAAAGGTTACAAAACCATCTCTAAAGAGTTTGGACTCCACCAATCCACAGTCAGACAGATTGTGTACAAATGGAGGAAATTCAAGACCATTGTTACCCTCCCCAGGAGTGGTCGACCAACAAAGATCACCCCAAGAGCAAGGTGTGTAATAGTCAGCGAGGTCATAAAGGTGGAGTCCTTCTAAGGTGGAGGGTAACTTAGGAAACTGAAGGCCTCTCTCACATTGGCTAATGCTCATGTTCATGAGTCCACCATCAGGAGAACACTGAACAACAATGGTGTGCATGGCAGGGTTGCAAGGAGAAAGCCACTGCTCTCCAAAAAGAACATTGCTGCTCGTCTGCAGTTTGCTAAAGATCATGTGGACAAGCCAGAAGGCTATTGGAAAAATATTTTGTGGATGGATGAGAACAAAATAGAACTTTTTGGTTTAAATGAGAAGCGTTATGTTTGGAGAAAGGAAAACACTGCATTCCAGCATAAGAACCTTATCCCATCTGTGAAACATGGTGGTGGTAGTATCATGGTTTGGGCCTGTTTTGCTGCATCCGAGCCAGGGCAGCTTGCCATCAATGAATTCTGAATCATACCAGCGAATTCTAAAGGAAAATGTCAGGACATCTGTCCATGAACTGAATCTCAAGAGAAGGTGGGTCATGCAGCAAGACAACGACCCTAAGCATACAAGTCGTTCTACCAAAGAATGGTTAAAGAAGAATAAAGTTAATGTTTTGGAATGGCCAAGTCAAAGTCCTGACCTTAATCCAATCGAAATGTTCTGGAAGGACCTGAAGCGAGCAGTTCATGTGAGGAAACCCACCAACATCCCAGAGTTGAAGCTGTTCTGTACAGAGGAATGGGCTAAAATTCCTCCAAGCCGGTGTGCAGGACTGATCAACAGTTACCGGAAACGTTTAGTTGCAGTTATTGCTGCACAAGGGGGTCACACCAGATACTGAAAGCAAAGGTTCACATACTTTTGCCACTCACAGATATGTAATATTGGATCATTTTCCTCAATAAATAAATGACCAAGTATAATATTTTTGTCTCATTTGTTTAACTGGGTTCTCTTTATCTACTTTTAGGACTTGTGTGAAAATCTGATGATGTTTTAGGTCAGAAAGGGTTCACAAACTTTCAAGGACCACTGTGTGTGTGTGTGTGTGTTGAATTCGATCCCCCAACATTATACCCTTTGTGTTTTCTTTTCTGCCTGTCAGTAGTATTTTTAAGCAATAATACATTTGATTTGGTGTAAAAACATTTTCTACTTTTTTTTTCTTTTTTTGTGGGTGTTTGACTGTGATGCAGGGAAACATACTGATCTCACTTCTTCCATTTCAGATCCACCTCGTTTCACCCGGACACCCACTGACCAAACAGGTGTGCAGGGCGGAGTGGCCTCCTTCGTATGCCAGGCGACAGGAGACCCACAGCCCCGAATCTCTTGGAGCAGGAAGGGCAAAAGAGTCACCAACCAGAGATTTGAGGTGACCATACACACGCGAGTCCGCACATGTACTCACACACACACACACACACACACACACACACACACACACACACACACTTCTGTCTTTGTGGGGACTCTCATTGACATAATGCAGGGGTGGGCAATTATTTTTTCCATGGGGCCACATGAGAAACAGGAAATTTTGTGGAGGGCCGGACCAAAAGGCTGAACTAAATTCTGCATAATATTAATTGTATTTCTTTATATAAAGCAGTAAATTACATTGTTTTTACAAGCTGCTAAGACTGGTAAGAGTCTGGAAAAAACGAGGTTGCCTTACAAAAAATGTCATTCATTCAATCAAATTTCCCAAAACAATGGTTAACAAAATGTGAACGTTTGTACCATTTTTTTTCAGTCACATTCACCCCAAAACACAATAAAGACATCACAATATTGTCTTTCTACTCCAAATATCAAACAAGATACATCATATTATAATAATGATGCCCACATTTGTAGTTTAATCACCTCATTTGGTGCTTTTCGCCGGAGATCGGCTCCGGCGCCTGCTGGTGACGTCACACTATGTGATTGGCTGGACCGTTTGAAGGATGACGTACAAGTTTGTGGTTGGTCTGGACAAATTACGGAAGTAGTTATCGCGGGATTAGGTTTCGTGGGATTTCATGTCATTTTCATGTCGCGCGCATTGCGTTTTTGTTGAACACAACTTCAAAATAAAAGCAATGCACATTCAGTCCATGCATGGGGTAAAATTAGAAAATACGTTTATTTTGTAATTTCTCATTAACCTTACGCGGGCCAGTCAGAATGAACCAAAGGGCCGGATGCGGCCCGCGGGCCGTAAAATGCCCAGGTCTGACATAATGCATTCCCTTACCTTAACCTTCACCATCACAACTACATATTTAACCACGCCCCTTACCCAAACCCTAAAACTAACTCTTAACCCACAAACAGCCCTGTGAAGAAGTGACGACCAGCCAAAATGTCCAAAATCTAATGTTAAAAAAATGTAATCTGGTTCTCAATATGTCGCAAGTATACACACACACACACACACACACACACACACACACACACACTTTTCATTGGCTGTGTGGTAGTAAATCAGGCTTCTGGAATTTAATTCATACACACAGACACTCATATTGGCTGTCTGAGATAAGCCTGAAGGTGCTTGCTGACGTCTGTTTCTCTCTCTCTCTCTCTCTCTCTCTCTCTCATACACACACGGGTCAGGCTATATCTAAACATTTATAAATAAGTCTAATTGTATTTATACTACATGCGAATAGTGCTCGAAGAGTGAAATTTGCTTCTCTCTTTGCTCATGGATTGGACTGATGGATCTCTGCCTACACACACACTTCACTGATCTCCTACAGGGAATCAATAAGTAGGAAATGTGTATCAAGTAAACAAATAAAAAAGGGCACAAGTGGAAGATAGAGGTCACTGCTGCTAGTATTTCTTAAACTGACTCTCTGCATCTATCATTCTCTTTCTTTCTTTCTTTCTTTCTTTCTTTCTTTCTTTCTTTCTTTCTTTCTTTCTTTCTTTCACCTTCTGTCGTACTGTCTCTGTAGGTGATTGAGTTTGAAGACGGCTCCGGTTCAGTCTTGCGCGTGCAGCCACTGCGGACCCCACGTGATGAGGCTATATACGAGTGTGTGGCCTCTAACGAGGCCGGCGAGATCAGCGCCTCCACCCGCCTCACGGTGCTGCGCGGTGAGCACACACTTCCATTCATATGAAGAAGAGATTTATATCCCCAACCTACCTTGCAGTTCTTTTTTTTTATATACAGCCTACTGTGCTACACAGGACCTAGTCCATCCATCTTTATGGGGGAGGTGTGTTTTTTCCTTGAAGGATCACCAGTTTAAGAATCCATTCAAAGCTCTTTTGTGGTTTGTAGGACAGATATAACAGCAAAGCAGTTTTCTACACCATTGCCCCTTTTTAGAGTGATTCAGGTGTCGTCATACTTCTGTACCATTCCGCAATGATCATAGTGAGCTGGTGCTTTTGGAACTTGCCATGAAAGCCTTGCGTATGATTTTATAGCAAATTCTCAAATGCTGCTTGTTTATTTCCTTAAACTGACCTGAATCTAAATTTATATAACTGGCATTCAGAGGGAGATCTACTGTATGTCCAACATACATCAGAAAGAATCCAATCCAAATACACATTTACATACAATTAATTGAACATAATTGTTTCAGATTCTGTGAAAATAGGGTGCTCAGCTTGTTTACAGCAGTATGAGATAAAATTTCAGCTTATCTCCCAACTTGCCACTAAGAGTGTGTTACACATGCCATGTGTGTGTGTGTGTGTGTGTTACAGAGGACCAGCTTCCTCACGGCTTCCCGTCCATAGATATGGGGCCTCAGCTCAAGGTGGTGGAACGTTCTCGCACAGCCACCATGCTGTGTGCAGCCAGCGGCACTCCTGACCCGGAGATCACCTGGTTTAAGGACTTCCTTCCCATTGACACACACACTCACGGACGCATCAAACAGCTGCGCTCAGGTACGGGCTGGATTTAGTCTGCACGCTCAGATTTAGTCTCGGCTGATCCTTAGGCTTTGAAAAAGTTAGTGATGAAGATACAAAGCTTTTAGTTATAATAATTAGTCATAACAAACGTGCACCTGAAAATGCGCCTTCTTATTATCCCCCGCTGTCCGAAAGGCCCGAAGAGGGATTATGTCATGGCAATTTCTGTCCGTCCGTCCCGGGAAGGGTGCTCACGTTCTGAAATCAACTCCTCTCACAATTTTTGGAGGAATTTCACAAAACTTGGCAAGAGGCATTGATATATATCAGTAGTACGCATATTGTAATTTCGTTAAATTGGGTCACATTTTACCAGAGTTACAGCCCTTGATTAGCAAAATTATAATTTGACAATTTCTTGAGTGTTTTCCTTCTGACATCGACTCCTCTCACAATTTTTGGACGAATTTCTCGAAGCTCAGGAAAAGGCCTTGTTATATGACGTTAATACGCAGATCGCGATTTAATTTCGTTTGTGAAAATTTTCCCAGAGTTTTGAGTCTTGATTAAATCACTTGTACTTTGACAATTTCATGAGGGTCCATGTTCTTCTGAAATCAACTCATCTTACAATTTGTGGAGGAATTTCACCAGACTTGGCAAAAGGCTTTGTTATATGACAGTTATACGCAGATTGAAATTTCATTTAATTTGGGTAAATTTTACCAGAGTTATGCCCTCAATTATTAACAAACTTGTACTTTGGCAAGTTCATCAAGGTGTGCTTGCTTTCTGAAATCAACTTCCCTCACAATTTTTTTTTAATCCCCTCCTGGCCGATAAAGGCCCAAAGGGGGATTATCGCTACGTTCACACTGCAAGGCTTAATGCTCAATTCCGATTTTTTTGTGAAATCCGATTTTTTTGTGAGGTCGTTCACATTAACAAATATATGCGACTTGTACGTGATCCTCAGTATGAACGAAAAGCGACCTAAAAGTGTTCCGCATGCGCATTGCAGGATACGACGACGTCACACGCAGTGAGCATGGCCAGTGTTTACGGAAGTAAAAACGCCCGGTTGCGGTATGATCCATCCGATCTAGCTTGAATAGCTGCATCCCCCCAAATGGAAATCAGCTCCCTAACCTCTGCGTCCTTCCATTGAGAAGATTCAGAACCTTCACAGCCCGAAGCATCCCTCGCATTGATGTCATGCGCAGGGGCGCAGATACGTTTTTTGAACTGGGAGGGACAAAAAACTGGGGGGGAACAAAGCTGCCAGCAAACCAACCCCAAACCCTGATATGCTTGTCAAACTTGTTGTTAGTAACCATAGCAACCAAACTCGAGCTCGCAACCTGTGCAGTCTGCGCAGCTCAACCAACCGAATATCAGTCTTTGTTTTGTTTTATGTGAGTTGTTGCAACTATGTATACACTGCTGTCCACCTCAATAAACCGAATGGTAATTAGTCTTTTGATTTTTCCGTGAGGTTTGCCTTATGCAAAGAAAGACAGCATAGACGTTTTTTCCTCCCTATAAGTGGGGGGGACCAAACGAGGTGAATTTAAATCTGGGTGGGACGAGTCCCTCCCTCTATCTGCGCCCGTGATTATGCGCCATGTTGTTGTAACTTTTTTGAGACCCGCCGCCTACTTCAGCGCAGAATAGTGACGTTTGTGGCTTGTTGATGACGTGTAAGTCGGATGAATGCGACCTGGCGGTTCAGACTGAAGTCGCATATGAAAAGAGCAGATAGGAATCGGAATTAGGACCACATATCCAAACGGCCTGGGTCGGATTTGAAAAAATCGGATCTGTGTCGTTCATATTGTCAATAAAAGTTCGGATACAGGTCACATATGGGCGAAAAGATCGGATTTGAGTCACTTCAGCCTGCAGTGTGAACGTAGCCTATGTCATTGCGATGACCGTCCGTCCGTCCCAGGAAGGGTACTCACCTTCTGAAATCAACTCCTCTTACAGTTTTTGGAGGAATTTCACAAAACTTGGCAGGATTCTTTTTTATATGTCGGTAATACGCATATTGCAATTTCGTTCAATTTAGTCACATTTTACCAGAGTTATGGCCGAGTTGCCAGCGGGGGATATTGTGCTCTCAGAGCACTCTTGTTTGATCATGTGTCTGGGTTTTTTTTTTTTTTTTGTCCTTCTTGGTTTGTCATGAGTAGTTAAGCAAAAGGAAATTGTGTGTAGAGGGTCAGATAGCTCTAGCAAACTACACAAAATGTACCAAAAAAACCCCTCACGCAAAATATATTATATTTTATGTTTTATAGATTTACCTTATAAATATCTTTATACATTTCAAGAATAAAAAAATTAGCGCACACAAGGTTAAAGCATGCAATGCATGTCGTTGTAACTAAGTCAAGTCAATAAAAATATGACATTTAAAGGTCATAGGCAATGGTCGGAGGTGAAACATAGAACATCAACTTTATTTTCTGGAAGAACGACCCAAAAAGTGAATTCAGTCTTCCTGGTGTCTAACTTGCACCCTAAAATTGAATAAAACGGTTAAAATATACTGTTTTGCCCAATTTCCGAAGGTTTGTTTACATCTCACTTATGCGCACTTTCACCGCCATGGGACCGTCATCGTGACGTCATTCAAGCCAAACAGACTGGGAGCAGCTCTGTGTTTACTTGCGAACCGAGCACACGTGTACGGACTTCGGTCGTGAGAGGTTGTGTAAAATGTCTGAAAGCGATAGCGATTTTGAGTAAGAACTCTCCAAATTAAATATCGAGAGGTGAAACCATATATGTATGAGCCTATGGCCGTTGCAAAGCAATCGGTGAATGTGGCTCACTGGTTTGACTGTGCGGCCTCGGAATCGGACAGCGACTTGGCCGACTCTGATCGCGGTGACCCTGGACCTCAACAAGACTCGCACCCAAACGATTTATCCTGGTAGTTATGATAAATTCCTACTTTCGTCGTAATACTAAAAAAGAGCCCTTTTGACGAATAATTAAACCGCCCTCCCTAGTGGATATAGGTAACAATTACCTGACAGTGTGCTGGTAGGCCACATTAGTCTGCCATCCGCGGCATTATACTATTTGTAGCCTACTCTAAGCGAGGAAATATCCCTTTGTCTCATTTCCACAATGATTGTACAGGATCCCTCAGGATTCTTGACTTGCCAATTGCAAGCAAAAGTAAAAATGTTTACCTCCAATCTTCTCCTTTTTGCTTGAGCGTTGCTGGTCCATTTCTTCTTTGACTGCTTGATTTTGTGTCACGCGCACAATCCACTCTCTCCGCCTCGTCTCCTCTTCCGGAAAAAAAAAAACAACCCTCTGGCTTCACGCGCGCAATCTACTCTCTCTGCCTCGCCTCCTCTTCCGGAAAAAAACCAACCCTCTGGCTTCACGCGCACAATCCACTCTCTCCGCCTCTTCTCCTTTTTCGGAAAAAGCCAACCCACTCGCTCCGCCTCTTCTCTTTCGGAAAAAGCCAACCCACTCTCTCCGCCTCTTCTCTTCTTCCAGAAAAAGCCAATCCACTCTCTCTGTCTCTTCTCCTCTCTCGGAAAAAGGTAAAAACTTCTTCCTGAACCGGTCCCGTTGTTACAGTTCACTGCACAACAATAAGGCATGGGGTTTTTCTTTGGAAATTCCCGAACGCACGTCTGCACTCAAGCCAAACGGCAGCGGACTTAACTCAAGTGGTTTGTTTGTCTTGAATGATGTCACGCGCCGAGTGGTCACGAAAATCGCCGAACAGAAATTCGCCGTGGTCCGCGCTAACTTTTTTTAATTATTACTTATTAACAATACTTCTTGGGACCAAAAGAAAATTACAGAGGGTTTTGTAACATATAAAGTTTCAAATGTGCATAAATTGAAAACGGTTGCCTATGAGCTTTAAAGACTTAAAGAAAAGTTAGTTACCTTTAAAGACACTTCCAATCCAGCAAAAGCGTGGAAATCCAGGACGCATTTAAGGCTAGAATTCCGGAGGGCTGCGAGAATTTTCTTTCCAAGTCAAAAGGGGTGCCCCTCCTCTTTCTCCCCACACAAGCTCTCCAGTTAAAAACAAATCAAATGACATGTTTTAGAGTGTTTAGTGAAAACAGTGTGGATGATGGAAAATAAGAATAAATGATGAAATATCACAACTAAACATATGAATGCAAAAAAGACTAACAAAATATTAGTCTCACGGTTTCCTTGATGTCAGGAACGTGACATTATAGATGTTGTTTAAGATTATAAATGTGTCTGTATATTCAGGTACGAACGTAGTCTTCGTTGTCGTGAGAACAGCGCCAGCTGCTTTTATCCTGACTGTGTCTATGGTTTAAAAAAAGCTGTAATGCAGAAGGCTGTTGATTAATTTTCTCTAACAACAGCTCTGACAGTGGATCCGACCGCAAGGCAAATTAACGCGCTTGTTATAATAAATGATCTTTTCTATAGTAACAGTTTACGCAGGGGCTGCTATGGCGAATACTTCACACGAATAGATTTAAAAACCTCGTGTAATCATTTATATGGTGAAGTTTTCAGTCTGGAGATAAAGTGTCAGTCAGAGGTAAAGCTTTGCAGTTTCACTGTAACATGATTAGCTGGTAATACAGCTAAATTTAAAAATGCATCATTTCTTATCTTTGCCTTTCCATCCACACTAAAGCAATTTGAATCTGCTCTCCAAAGTGGAACACACTTTGAAAACACTTTTTGCAGAGCTGTTTTCTGCGTTCGTTATTTTTCACACAGCAGAACCAGTGCCGGGGTGTGCGAAACAAGAAATGTTTTGTAAAAACAAAATGAACAAATGACGTACTGTAAAGGTCGTGGTTTTCTGCAATTTTTGCATTTCGTAGACAAGAACCCTTTTGGAAAACCGAATGAAAATGCCAGCGAGGTCAAAACGTAAACATTTTCAAAATGACTGGTGTTAATGAGAAAAAGTCAAAGGTGATTTTGGCAAAGGGCAAACCTCTAGCATGTATGCGTCTGTGATACTATGTATGAGTTCTGAATGAATATTTCTGTTAGCTATGTTCTGGTCTTCTATTTATTTATTTATTTATTTAAGAAACACCACGCACACACTTGTGCTGTGTCTCAATTCGCATACTTCCATTAGTGTACAACATGGAAGTGTACTGAGCACGCTATGTACTTACTTGCATAGTGTGTGAATTTCAGCAGGATAGCGTTATCTGAAATTGAACATGGCAAGTTGTGCCCTTACCGGAAATAGAGACCGCAACATTTGATCGTGATTGTCGGATCACCCAGAAAATTTATACACTACCGTTCAAAAGTTTGGGGTCACCCAGACAATTTTGTGTTTTCCATGAAAAGTCACACTTTTATTTACCACCATAAGTTGTAAAATGAATAGAAAATATAGTCGAGACATTTTTCTGGCCATTTTGAGCATTTAATCGACCCCACAAATGTGATGCTCCAGAAACTCAATCTGCTCAAAGGAAGGTCAGTTTTATAGCTTCTCTAAAGAGCTAAACTGTTTTCAGCTGTGCTAACATGATTGTACAAGGGTTTTCTAATCATCCATTAGCCTTCTGAGGCAATGAGCAAACACATTGTACCATGTTCGTTTCCGTTTCCGGTTGAGAGTACGTCGTGCGCGTTCTGGCTGCCGCTTCTCACCGGAGCTTTTTTGTTTTATTTTATTTCTTTTTCTATTTTTTTTTTTCTGTGTGTGTGTGTAGTTTGATGTTTGTTTGAGTGTTTTTTCCACCGGTTGTGGTGTAGCTCCGGACCTAGTTTTGGGCATCGGTTCCCTCCAGGCCTTGGTTCGCCGTGGGTGACGCCTGTGCTCCCAGCTGTGGACTGCAGTGAGCTCGTTGCTCATTTTACATCATGGTTGTCCAGCGCTCTGCACTTTAACGCTTGGCGTGATGTTCCGAGCGATGTTGCTCGGTGGTGTCGCGGCGGCTGTGCAGGCGTTTGGGACACACCAGCGCTCTGCGTGGCGGAGCTTCTCTGCTCGCTTTGTGGATCCACGGCGTGATGTTCTGAGCGATGTTGCTGGCGGCGTTGCAGCGGCAGTGCTGGAGATGTGGGACTTGCTTTCGTGCGCCTTTTGGTGGGACTGTGGCTGCTACAACACGGGAATTACATCCTGACCCTACTTGGTGGACTTTTTACTTTTTATTTTTTATTTATTTAGTTTTTTCCTTATTATATTTTTTATTTATTTATTTTTTCTTTCTTTGTCTACTATTGTAAAGCGTCCTTGGGTTTCTTGAAAGGCGCTATATAAATTTAACTTATTATTATTATTATTATTATTATTATTAGAACACTGGAGTGAGAGTTGCTGGAAATGGGCCTCTATACACCTATGGAGATATTGCACCAAAAACCAGACATTTGCAGCTAGAATAGTCATTTACCACATTAGCAAAGTATAGAGTGTATTTCTGATTAGTTTAAAGTGATCTTCATTGAAAAGAACAGTGCTTTTCTTTCAAAAATAAGGACATTTCAAAGTGACCCCAAACTTTTGAACGGTAGTGTATGTATACGCATATACGCGCCAGCATTTTTTGCTCACTTTTTAAAAATGAATGCATAGATATTTCACACGGCACGGAACTTCCAACTGGCTGAAAATAGGTTGGTGGTCACTCCCCTTCCTTTCACTCAGTAGCCAAGATGGCAGCCATTGAGAGCGCAAAGTGTGCAGCGTTGCACACTCAACATTTTGAGTACACCATCTGGGTCTCATAGTGCACCGCATGTTGCCATAGTTGTCAATGTGAGCGCACTTCTGCGCTCGA
This sequence comes from Neoarius graeffei, assembly GCF_027579695.1. Classification (NCBI taxonomy): domain Eukaryota; kingdom Metazoa; phylum Chordata; class Actinopteri; order Siluriformes; family Ariidae; genus Neoarius; species Neoarius graeffei. The sequence continues at coordinate 25,327,451 of NC_083571.1, read as the reverse complement.
AATAGCAAGCGTAAGTGGAGAAGTACGTGAATTGAGACACCCGGCCTGTCTCATACACACTGTTTTTCCTGTATGAGTAACGTTAAGTGATGCATGTGCTGTCTTTCTCTCTATGTTTTGATCGACAGAGTCCTTTGGTAAGTGAGTTACTTTAAGGCACAACATACTGTACACATTGCTAAGATAACGCACACTCCTAGTGTAGTTTCAGTGAACTGCATGATGCGTAATGTTTGACCTAACAATATGATTAGCCTGATTCCCCAACACACACACACCACCTCTGGACACACACATAAAGCTATTCTTTATGCCCTATTAACACACACTCCCATCACGTAGCGGTAGTCATTTTCACCTGAGTGCTACCCCCTCACATGTGCTACTTAACTTGTGTCACTCTCACTTTCCTTAACTGTCTCACTCCGAGGCTCACTCTCTCACCTCTTACCATCAGAGTACCTACATCTCTCTCTCTCTCTCTCTCTCTCTCATCCCTGTGTAGCTTGCCAAAGTTTTATTGCTCTTCTTTTATTGCTGAATGTTCCGGTGGATTCTCCCTCGAACCCGAGGCTTCCTCGTTTCAGCCCCTCCCCTCTGTGGGTGTGAATCTGCCTGTCTTGAGTGTTAAACCCTGTACGGTATATTACTGCTGAAATCTGAAATTCCCAGGAAGGGAATTGCTTCTTGCTTTCCTGCCCCCGCCCCCTGCCCCCGCCCCCCTATTCTTATGTTCTGTCTTGCAGATATGCAAACTCGTATGGAAATGGAGGGATTATGTTAATAGTGACCCATTTAGCACTTAAAACAAGAAGCATTACATGCCCTTTCTCCTTCTTTCTCCCTCTCTCTCTCTCTCTCTCTCTCTCTCTCTCGCTGCACTAACTCTTCTCTTTAATCTCTCATCTGCGTTCATTCTCACCCATCCAGGGGGTACACCAATCAGAGGTAAGAGTCTAAAGCTAACCACCCCATTCACCCACCTGTTAGTATTTGCTCTTCCTTCCTCCTCTCTCACTCTCTCTCACTCTCTCATTATTGTCTGACCATCACATTCTAGTTTTCATTGATTAGCCCCGTCAGTTTACGGGTTTGTGTACGTCATACTGCACATGACTGTATTATCATGACAGCCCTTCTTTCCTGAAGTTGAGCATACGAGCATATTACTACTGATTTATTTTTAACATTTTATATAGATGGTGAGCTCTATAGATCGTGATTAGCGAGACAGATGTAGCTTTGCTTGATAGTGAGCTATAAATTAAATGAAAACATGGCTGTATAGAAGATTAATGAAGTAACCCATGAAACTCTTGACTGTATCTTGACCTCTTTTTTTTTTTTTTGCACTCTCTGTGGATGCCTTCATCTCCTCTAATAAAGCCTCATTTCATCTTTCAGCAGTTTTCCTCTTGGACACTGTCTGTTTTTCCTTCCACAAACTTCATCTTTCTAATCAAATCTTTTTTTGACTTTTCTACTTAGAGGTGCACATACTGCATATTTGGCTGTGATGCTTAATGGAAGTGGGTTTTTTCCCCCCCACAACTTCTTTGATAACGTCTTCTTTTTGTGCATCTATTAATGAAAAGAACTGAATGAATTTTAAGTAATTTTCCTTTTTAATCCCAAATAGCACTTCACTTTTTTTTTTTTTTTTGCAAACCAGCACTTTATTGCTCTTAATTGTGAACATCTGTTAAATGTGCCAAAAAGCCAGGACATTGTGACACACTTGCACTAAAGCGCGCGCACACACAGTCTTATGGTAGGCTGAGCATGTGAGGAACGTCACACATACACACGCTAGGCAATAGAGCAGATTTGATGATTGAAAATCAGACCTTTTTTATTTTGAAAAAATTCTCCGATCCTATGTATGTGCATGTTTGTGTGCGTGTGTGTGTGTGTGTGTTCAGGTGCACTGCAGATTGATCGGAGTGAAGAAACAGATCAAGGGAAATATGAGTGCGTGGCTACGAATAGCGACGGGACACGTTATTCGACACCTGCTAACCTCTACGTCAGAGGTGGGTTCAGTAACAATTTGTAGAACCGTTGTATTAAAGAAGCATATAAAAGGGGTGTTCACACGGCACATATTTGCATCGATGCTGCACCGATGTATTTTGTTGCGATATATCTTACACCGGTGTAAATTTTGTGGAGCGTTCACACGTCACAAACCTGCTTACTAGAGAGAAGCGTGTTAGCACCGGTGCAGCCCCACTTGCGTTCACACGGCAGTTTTTGGGACCGTGCTACATACATGTCAACCTTTGGTCAATCAAACCTGTATAACCAACCTCCAAAATCCGTATTTCCCTTATAAAATCCGTATAAGATGCAAATTTAAAAAATTTACCTAAAATTTGAATGATAATTAACAATGATATGTCCAAGTTACTTTTTATTCAATATTAATAACAGTAAACCTTCAGAATGAATACAAAGCTCCAATGTTCGACAAAAACACAAAGTGTCACTCTAATGCTCTGAATTGTACTCCATGACAGCTTTTTTAGCAGTCTGCACCAATACCTCACGAGGCTGCATGTCACAGCAAGTGTCTGTGTTGATCTTGCCAGAGTGCCATTCAGAATCTTTTCAGTCGTTATTGAAAGTCGCTCAGGTGGAAATACGCGTTTCAAACAAAATGTTACTTCCCGGTTGGCGGGATTCTCGCAATGTGGTGTGCGCATGATCAAAAGTGGAACGAAGTCTCGCTACCACAAGATAACGCGCGATTTCATAAGACTCTTTACTGGCTGTCTGTGCTGTACAGTACGTTTGTAAATGTTATGCGCTCTTTTATCATCGTGGGAATTGATTATAGCTCTAAATAAATATTGAAGTTTTTTTAAAGAATCCGTATAACTTTATTTGTACGCCCGTATACTACGTTTATTGAATCAAATCCGTATAAAATACGGACATTCCGTATCGGTTGACATGTATGGTGCTATACGATAGTAATAATGCAGAAATGAAATGTGCGAATGCGTGAAAATGTACTTCCTTTTCCCGGTTGTCATGGCATCACCAAGCACCGGGAAAACAACGTGGATGAAGACACCAGTGTTGCCAGATACTGCTGACGTTTTCCAGCCCAAAATATGTTCAAATCCGCCAAAATGCACTTAAAACCGCCCAATCTGGCAACACTGGAAGACACGCAGTTCTGTTGTTGATATTCGCCATTTTGGAAGCGCAAAATACCAGGATGCAAATTATGCAATGCCCGTATGTAATCAACTCTCCTCCCGCGTAGCGAGTCTACCCCTGTAGCGTTCAGACGTCCCATTTTATATCGGTGCTGCCCCGCAAACTAGCATTTACTCCGGAGTAAATTTCTTAAACCACCTCCCGAGCAGGGTTAGATTTGCACCGGTTTAAGCAGCTTTCAGGGGCGACACCGGTATAACTTTGTACCGTGTGAACGCTCTACCGGGGCAGCCCCGGTGCTACACCGGAGTAAAAGTTGCCGTGTGAACACCCCTACACACTAAACACATTCCGGATTTCTCTTGATGGACCCTGCTGATTAATGATGGTCATAAATGTAGCATCACAGATAAATGTCATTGTGGATGAATTTATTACATTATAATATTGTTTTTGTATGTACTGTAACAGTAGGTTATTAATATAGGCATGCTCTAGACAGATAGACCCACTGAAGTGCTAGCCTGGAGAACCAGCTGACAGTTTGAGAACCAGCCCATGTTTCCACCAGTTTGATATCCAAATTGTTTCGTAATCAGATTGGATCACCATGGATTAACTTACCTACAGTTGTGGTCAGAAGTTTACATCCAGTGACATGAATGTCATCTTGGATATGAATGTCATGGCAATATTTGGGCTTTCAGTAATTTCTTTGAGCTGTTCTTTTTCTGTGGCAGAATGATTGTACAACATACAGCTTTAATTAAAAAAAAAACAACACTAGAATTTGGTGCACAAATTTTAATTTTCTTTGGGCTTTCTGAAATCAACACAGGGTCAAAATTATACATACAGTACACCAGATATTTGGGTAAAAATTCTCTTTGCAAGATTCACCTTGATCAAACGTATTTTTGTTTACCATGAAGGAGCTTCTGGCAGAATCCTAGTTGGATATTTCACGACTCATCATGGTAGAATTGGTAGAGTTCAATTAAATTTGTTTCTTTTTCTTGGCATGGACTCGTCTTATAAGCACGGTCCATATATTTTCAATAGGGTTGAAGTCAGGACTTGTTTGAAGCTTAATGTTAGCCTGCTTTATCCTCCACAACCAGCTCTGATGCATGTTTGGGTTCATTGTCCTGTTGTAACTCCCAAGTCGTGTTCAAGTTTCTGATGGTTGATACTGAAGAATTCTGAGGTAGTCCTCCTCCTTCATTATTCCATCCACTTTGTGCAATGAACCAGTTCCACTGGCAGCAAAACAGCCCCAGAGCATGATGATCCTACCACCACCACCAGCTGGTACAGTGTCCCTCTGTACATGGTGGTCATTGTGGCCAAACAACTCCATCTTTGTCTCATCTGACCATACAGCTGTCCTCCAGAAGGCTTTTTCTTTCTCCATGTGGTCAGCTTCAAACTTTAGTTAAGCTTGAAGGTGTCAGTTTTGGAGCAGGGAGTTATTTCTTGGATAGCAGCCTCTTAGTCCATGGTGATCTGAACTGTAGACAGTGATCCATCAGCTTCCAGTTCATGGCAGGGCTGTGCCATGGTGGTTCCCAGGTTGTTCCTGACCATCCAAACCAGTTTCCTTTCAGCTGAGGGTGACAGTTTTGGTTTTCTTGAAGCAAAGTGGCTTGGCAAAGTGACTACACCTCACAGGGATACAATTGTTTGAACTGATCTTGGAATTTGCAGTTGTTTAGAAATGACTCCAAGAGACATTCCGGAGTTGTGTATATCTGCGATCCTCTTTCTCAGATCTGCACTGACTTTCCCATTGTACCTTGTGTTGGTCAATCCAATGAGTGCTGTAAACAAACCCTTTTTATGAAGGCACAGAGAAGCTACCAGCTGTAGTCAATCATGATCACTAACAGGAAGTTAAGAGACCTCAGCCTTGGCAAAATAAGAGACATTTTGGAAGTTTCAGCACCTCTGAATTAATAATCTAAGTAAGCGTATGTACATTTTTGACCCTGTATGTATATGTAGTGAATCCCTGACATGGGTGGAGCACAGAAGCACGGCAGGCAGGAACTGAAGTTCGTGCAAATTTTATTTTTAAAGATATATAGCTTTTCAGCTTGACTCGCTCCCCCCGCCCCCCGCATTCTGGTCAGGAGTCAGCCCCCCATTCACAAACTGCTGCTTGGCCACGCCCCCATTACCACAGTATAATTTTGACTATGTGTTGATTTCAGAAAACCCAAAGAAAATTAAAACTTGTGCACCAAATTCTAGTGAAAAATTCTTCTATTAAAGATGTATGCTGGGGCGGCATGGTGGTGTAGTGGTTAGCACTGTCGCCTCACAGCAAGAAGGTCCTGGGTTCGAGCCCAGCGGCCGGCGAGGGCCTTTCTGTGTGGAGTTTGCATGTTCTCCCCGTGTTTCCTCCGGGTGCTCCGGTTTCCCCCACAGTCCAAAGACATGCGGTTAGGCTAATTGGTGGCTCTAAATTGACCGTAGGTGTGAATGGTTATGTGTCTTTGTGTTAGCCCTTGTCCATCCGTTATCTGTAGCCCTTGGCGACTTGTCCAGGGTGTACCCCGCCTCTCGCCCATAGTCAGCTGGGATAGGGTCCAGCTTGCCTGCGACCCTATAGAACAGGATAAGCGGCTACAGATAATGGATGGATGGATGGAAGATGTATGCTGTACAATCATTCTGCCACAGAAAAAGAACAGTTCAAAGAAATTACTGAAAGCCCAAATATTGCCATGACATTCATATCCAAGATGACATTCATGTCACTGGATGTAAACTTCTGACCACAACTGTATGCTTAGCCATAACATTAAAACCACCTGCCTAATATTGTGTAGGTCCCCCTTGTGCCACTAAAATAGCCCTGATCCATTGAGGTCTGGACTCCACAAGACCACTGAAGGTGTGCTGTCATATCTGGCATCAAGACATTAGCAGTAGGTCCTTGTAAGTTGTGAGATGGGGCCTCCATGGGTCGGACTTATTTGTCCAGCACTTCCTACAGAAGCTCGATCATCTTGAAATATAAGGAATTTGGAAGCAAAGTCAGCACCTTTAACTCGTTCTTCAAACCGTTCCTGAACAATTTTTGCAGTGTGGTAGAATGCACACTATTCTGCTGAAAGACGCCACTGCCATTAGGGAATACCCTCGCCATGAAGGGGTGTACTGGGTCTGCAATAATGTTTAGGTAGGTGGTACATGTCAAAGTAACATCCAGATGAATGCCAGGACCCGAGATTACCCAGCAGAACATTGTCCAATACATCACACTGCCTCCACCAGCTTGCCTTCTTCCCATAGTGCATCCTGGTGCCATGTATTCCCCAGGTCAGCTGTGTACGCACACCCGGCCATCCACATGATGTAAAAGAAATTGCGATTCATCCAACCAGGCCACTTTCTTCCATTGCTCCATGGTCTAGTTCTGATGCTCACATGGCCATTGTCGTCGTTTTCGGCGAAGGACAGGGTTCAGTATGGGCGCTCTGACCAGTCTATGGCTGTGCAGCCCCATACACAGCAATCTGCAATGCACTAAGTCAAGTTTATTTGTATAGCGCTTTTAACAATAAACATTGTCGCAAAGCAGCTTTACAGAATTTGAACGACTTAAAACATGAGCTAATTTTATCCCTAATCTATCCCCAATGAACAAGCCTGTGGCGACGATGGTAAGGAAAAACTCCCTCAGATGACATGAGGAAGAAACCTCGAGAGGAACCAGACTCAAAAGGGAACCCATCCTCATTTGGGCAACAACAGACAGCATGACTATAATATTAACAGTTTTAACATGAAGTCAGTTTTGTTGATGTTATAGCTCTTCACTGATGGAAACTTGAGTGCAAAACTGTTCATGACAACTGCAGTCCTAAAGTTAGCAAGTCAACTGTAGTCCTCAGCCATAAAAGCAGAGCCCAGAGCGTCCTCCAGGTGTGACTTTCAACTGTCCACATGGGGCCGTCCTCCACAGGAGCGATGCGATGAGACTCCAACCAGACACAGGGCACCAGGATGGATCAAGCGGGTCTGAGGAGCAGAAGAGGTCAGCATCTCGATCCCAGGACCGACATGTAACTCAGAGGGACAGATTTGGGGGGGAGGGAGAGAAAACACAGGTTGTGACTCTGTTCTGACAGCTTTCTATCATAGCCAGTATTAACTCTTTCAGCAGTTTGTGCTACAGTAGCTCTTCTGTGGAATCAGACCAGATGGGCTCGGCTTCATTCCCCACATGCATCAGTGAGCACTGGATGCCTATTGTCCTGTCGCCGGTTTACTGGTTATCCTTCCTCGGACCACTTTTTGTAGGTACTAAAGTCAAAAAGTACTGAGTGACTTCTCGGACCAGGAACACCTCACAAGACCTGCTTTTTTTGGGATTTTCTGACCCGGTCATCTAGCCATCACAATTTGGTCCTTGTCAAAGTCACTCAGATCCTTACGCTTGCCCATTTTTCCTGCTTCCAACACATCAACTTCAAGAACTGACTGTTCTCTTGCTGCCTAATATATCCCACCCCTTGACAGGTGCCACTGTAATGAGATAATCATTGTTATTCACGTCACCTGTCAGTGGGTTTAATGTTATAGCTGATCGGTGTACTTCTTCGTTAATTTACTTTCTGAGACCAAAGTTTTCCATCCAAAATGGCTTCCAACAGCTTTCTCCTGCTGAACTGAACCGATTTGACGGCTGAAACTGGTGGAAATGGTTTAATTAGGAAAATTGCACTGTGAGTGTAAGATGCCTTTCAGTTCTCTTGCCTTCTTTTCAGTTGTTCACCACTCGGAGCTAGTGCCTTGAATACTGAGATGAGCTTTTTTTTTTTCCCTCCCCCATGCTGTTCTTATTTCTCTCTCCTGCCTTTATTCTACTTCTCTTCCTCACTTCAGAGCTGAGAGACGGTAAGTCCTGTGCGTACATTTCATTCCTAATCCTGTATATGACCATAGTCGTTCTTATCTAGCATTTGCTCCTGCTTATGTCTAAGCCCATTACCATGCATGATATGCTTATAAATTACATTATGTACAACCATTTGGTGCACACTAGAGCTATTTTATTTTATATATGTTTTTAATTGTCCAGTAATTAAATATTAGGCTTATTATTTACATTGGATCAAAGATATTATATAGTTGCACCTTGAGAATCACTGCTCGACACAACTTCAACTCTAATTCTAGTCTGTCATCGTTTCACTTGATCTGATTAACGTATGGCTGATCTGTTATCGCTTTGCCAGTGCGCCGGATCCCTCCACGCTTCTCTGTGCCGCCCATGGATTACGAAGTCATGCCTGGAGGAGGGGTGAACATCACATGCCAGGCAGTGGGCGTTCCCATGCCTTATGTGAAGTGGATGCTTGGAACGGAGGACCTGACCCCGGAAGATGACATGCCCATTGGAAGGAATGTGCTCGAACTCACAGATGTGCGGCAATCAGCCAATTACACCTGCGTGGCCATGTCCACTCTCGGTGTTATTGAAACAGTTGCACAGATCACAGTCAAAGGCAAGTTTATCATACAGAGTGACACTGGTCTATCAATACATCATTAAATATACAGACAAAAGGGATTTCTCTGAAATGAAACTAACAAAGGTCTATGAGCTTTAAGCAACTGATTTGAAGAAAGTGGATGAAAATGAAAATAAAATGCCTAAATATGTGGGACAATAGTGTTTTAGGATTTTGGTCATAAAATCATGAACTGGTGGCTATGGTTTATATACTTACCCCACTAAATGTATGTTTTTCACACCCTTTATGTGCATTGTCGTTTTACACCGTACGACATCTGAAAATGCTGATAAGCATCGCCACAACATGATGCTACCACCATCATGCTTCACTGTCAGGATGGTGTGAGCAAATGATTAGAACTGCACAAAATTGCAGATGTTTGATAAGCAACAAGAATTTATTTAAATGAAAACAGCAACAAAAAAAGTAAAGGTATGGGTTTTGGTCAGCCCATATTGGTAGAAGTTAATAGCAAGATCCTTTGCTCTCTTTCCAGCCCTCCCAAATCCTCCAGGAGCTCCGGTTGTCATGGAGCGTTCAGCCACCAGCATAACTTTGATGTGGGACAGCGGGAACCCACTTCCTGTTTCCTATTACATCATCCAGCACCGACCCGCCTCCTCTCATGACCCTTTTAAAGAGATCGATGCGGTGGCGACAACACGATACAGCGTTGGTGGCCTCAGCCCCTACTCACACTATCACTTCCGGGTCATAGCGGTGAATTCGATTGGCCGCAGTCCTCCGAGTCCTACCGTAGAAACTCGCACAGCAGAGCAAGCCCCAAGCTCACCGCCACGCAGAGTCAGAGGCCGCATGCTCAGTGTGTCCACGGCAATGGTGCAGTGGGAGGAGCCAGAGGAAGCAAACGGACAGGTGGTCGGCTACCGGGTGTACTACACATCTGATTCGTCACTGCAAGTCAACCAGTGGGAGAAGGAGATGGTTCGTGGAGCAAATTTCATGACGATACAGAATCTAACACCAAACAAGACCTATTACATTAGAGTTCTGGCTTTTACTGCAGTGGGAGATGGTCCTCTCTCCAGCGACCTGCACATCATTGCCAAAACAGGAGGTGTGTGTGTGTGTGTGTGTGTGTGTGTGTAAATCCAGCACACGCTGCAAGATTTTACTCCTTAGTTGCTGAAGCAAGCCCGTTCTTCTTATCTTGATCAAAAAAGATATTTACATGTAGTGAGTCAATTAATATACCCTCACCGGCCGCTTTAACAGGAACTAGTTCTTGACTCTAAGATCCCTGTTCTTGGCTGCAGGAGTCAAACCCAGTGTGTTGTTCTGTTGTTGCATGCTGAGATGCTTTTCTGCTCACCACGGTTGTAAAGAGTGATGATAGTTACTATATCCTTCCTGGCAGCTCGAACCAGTCTGTCCATTTTCCTCTGACCTCTCTTATCAACAAGACGTTTCCACCCACAGAAACGTCTCGGTGTTTTTTGTTTCTCGCACCATTCCGCGTAAACTCTAGAGACTCTCGATTCTGTTGTCGAGCAAAGCACGAGCAAGGATGTTTGTTAGGAAACTGTTTTTGGGACGTGCAATTTCTATCTATGTAAGGCAAAATGGCAGCAGAAAGTGAGTCACAATTATAGGCACGCCGAGACGTTTATGCTCCTTTTTTCACTTGGGAATGTTTCCCAGCAATGGCGGGAGCTGTGTATAGAAAGGGCGATACTTCACCTAATACAGATGTTTCAAATGAATGCTGCCATGCTGTAATTTACACAGTCATGGCGACAAAAATGTGTCAGTTTCTTTCAGACTGCAGTTGTTGTTTCCCCTCCCCCTTCAATATGTGATATCATTTCACTCTCTCCTTTTCCAGTTCCTTCTCAGCCCACTGAACTGAAGGCAGAAGTTAAGTCCGAGACGAGCGTACTGCTCTCCTGGCTTCCTCCGGCTCACAGTGGCACCGACGCCATCATAGGATACGAACTCGTATACAGGCTCGGAGACCAGCCTGAGCAGGTGAGCTGTACCCGTCCAGCACAATAATGCACCGGTAGTAATAGCAAATTAGTCAATGTAGATCATATGTTTGTGGGGTCATAATGCAGTCATACTTAAAATATGCTACTTTTATTTGAATTATTTTCTACTCTGTACAATAAGGGCTGTATCCACTTCTAATTGCATCAATATTTGTGTGGTGAAATTTCTTTGCATTCAGGGTCAGAGCTGGTTTATGCAGCTATTTCATTTATTTTTTTTTTAATTATAATCAGTGGCATGTAATTCATGTCTTTGAGGTTGCCAGATTTTTCTTAAGAAGAAGAAAAATCTGAACACAGGCAGATTGAAGTTTTTTTTTCCCTTTGCCGTCAACTGTGGTACATCTAATTGGTGTCTAGTATGTTGTATTGCCAATATACAGTACGGCTTAGTTCTAATTGTAATTCACATCAATCTGTCCAAATTTGTTTTATTTTAACAAAATGGATTCGACCGTGTTATAAAATAGCACATGATCCAGCACATTCAATTTTTTTGCTTTTTTTTTTTTTTTTGCTTGTAGCACAATTTAATTTAGTCGCAAACTCAAATGTGTCACATAACAAAATCCAGGGACACATGTCAGCCCGGGGGCATTTTGAGTTATTGACAGATTCAGAAAGTACAGTTTCTAAGCTTTCCAATGATGCCTTCCATGTGGAGATCTGACAATATTTGAAGAATGTGTGGCCTTTTGAAAGTGCATACCTCTTAAAACAGGAAAGGGAGAAAATCGCCCTCAAATGGCCCTTTTCCACTACCCTTTTTCAGCTCGCTTCAGCTCACTTCAGCCCGACACGGCTCGCGTTTCGACTACCAAAAAACAGCACGACTCAGCTCGCTTCAGCCCTGCTTAGCCCCTAAAACTCGCACGGTTTTGGAGTGGGGCTGAAGCGAGCCAAAGCGAGCCGAGTGAGGCTGGGGGCGTGAGCAGACACTCCCCTGTGCACTGATTGGTGAGGAGGAGTGTCCTCACATGCCCACACACGCCCCGCGAGCACGCTGGGATCTGTAAACACCGCAAACCCGGAAGAAGAAGAATTACGAATTACGAGAATTTCTGAAGCCTTATGCGCCTCGCCTCATCTATACGCTCTTGCCAGTATCTGTTGGTGTTGTCGGTGACAACAAGCCACAGCACCAAGACCAGCAACACTAACGACTCCATGTCCTCCATGTTTATTGTTTACTATTCGGGTCGTGAGACTACCGCTTAAAAGCTCACTGATGTCACTGTGTGCGCCGCTTAACGACATCACGTGACGTCCACCCACTTTCGCTAACTCCACCCAATGTGTCCACCCACTTCCAGCCAGCACGGTTCAGCGCGGTTGTAGTCGAAATGCAACTCCAACAGCCCCACTCAGCTCGACTCAGCACGGCACGGCTCAGCCCGACTCAGCCGTGTTTGTAGTGGAAAAGCGGCAAAAGTTTTCCATCTCAGCTACTCTGGGTGCAGGGAGGGCACATAATGGTGCTCATTTGCATGACTTTAAGGAAAGCCCTACCCCCTACTAGCTAGCTCGATCACCACGTCAATTTTCCTTCCATGCAAAGTATGCCCAACACAATTATGAAGTGCAAAAATAAGTCCTAAAGTATACTTTAACGTTTTGTGGTTGAAAAATTACTCACACCGTAAGAAAGAAAGATAGCACGATGATGACACAACTAACGCAATGCTAGTTTCATGTAACCAAACCACAACACTCTCCGTTACATGCAAAAATAACCACACAGCCTTAGATTAATAAACTTACCCCATCAGAAAGACAAACGTCGCCTTGCACACATCAATGCCTCCGATGGAATAATGTAGTCCTAGAACACTTTTTTTGGTTGCGGTTTTATTGCTAGAAATGGTTCTCTCCGATGTAAAAACCGTGTGTCTGTTTGCTTCGCGGTGTTTCAGCTCCTCTGCGCTCTGTTTAGCTTGCTCATTCCATAGTGAAATTACATGCCTGTATGCAGCTTAAGTAGCCACGAGCTCAGCTCGTATCATACAGCTGATTCGCGAAAAAAACAAACAAAAGACTTAAATCGTCACGTGAATGGCCCATATGGTAATTTACCCACACCCCCCAGCAGGCTACAGTCCTGACAAAAACGAGACAATTTGCAACAAAAAATGTATGTTTTTCCAACAAAACAATCTGTTATCTGAAATACTGATTGCATTCTTCAAGATCTCAACTTGCACATTATGGAAATAAACGAAAATCACAAATTTCGAAAAAAAAAATGCTTCTTTTGCGATTATCTCGGATTCGTTTCGGCCTACACGCGTCCCTGGATTTGGTGAGGTGACACAAATTTGGAATTCATGAAATTGTAGTGTGTGTGCAGGAGGCAGGATAATTTGTTTTTATGAGTTGAGTTGTCAAATTAATAAAATATATACACTGGTCAGCCATAACATTAAAACCACCTGCCTAATATTGTGTAGGTCCCCCTTGTGCCACTAAAATAGCCCTGATCCATTGAGGTCTGGACTCCACAAGACCACTGAAGGTGTGCTGTCATATCTGGCACCAAGACATTAGCAGTAGGTCCTTGTAAGTTGTGAGATGGGGCCTCCATGGATCAGACTTGTTTGTCCAGCACATCCCACAAAAGCGCGATCGGATTGAGATTTGGAGGCCAAGTCAGCACCTTTAACTCGTTCTTCAAACCGTTCCTGAACAATTTTTGCAGTGTGGTAGAATGCACACTATCCTGCTGAAAGAGGTCACTGCCATTAGGGAATGCCCTCGCTATGAAGGAGTGTACTGGGTCTGCAATAATGTTTAGGTAGGTGGTACGTGTCAACGTAACATCCACATGAATGCCAGGACCCAAGGTTTCCCAGATTCAAGAGAGTTTTATTGTCCATACATCCATATCCAAGTATACAGTGCATTGAAATATCATTTTCCTCAGGCTCCCCATGGTGCGTTTCCCAGCAGAACATTGCCCAGTGCATCACACCGCCTCTTCCAGCTTGCCTTCTTCGCAAAATGCATCGAGGCATCCATGACTTAATGGGTGATGAGCTGATGCTCACATGGCCATTGTAGTCGTTTTCGGCGGAGGACAGGGTTCAGTATGGGCGCTCTGACCAGTCTGTGGCTGCGCAGCCCCACACACAGCAATCTGCAATGCACTGTGTTCTGACAGCTTTCTATCATAGCCAGTATTAACTCTTTCAGCAGTTTGTGCTACAGTAGCTCTTCTGTGGAATCAGACCAGATGGGCTAGGCTTCATTCCCTACATGCATCAGTGAGCACTGGATGCCTATTGCCCTTCCTTGGACCACTTTTGTTAGGCATTAACCATTGCATACCAGGAACACCTCACAAGACCTGCTTTTTTGGGCATTTTCTGACCCGGTCATCTCGCCATCACAATTTGGCCCTTGTCAAAGTCACTCAGATCCTTACGCTTGATCCTTTTTCCTGCTTCCAACACATTGACTTCAAGAACTGACTGTTCACTTGCTGCCTAATATATCCCACCCCTTCATCTTGACAGGTGTCAATGCAATGAGATATTTAATTAATATTGGCTGGCGTCGAGTGGTATATCAGGTATATTCCATTCAGATATTGAATGAGTCGAAGATGAGCTAGCTGAATGGAATATAGCTGATATACCATGAAAAAGCCATTATTATTATTATTATTATTATTATTATTATTATTATTATTATGCACACACACTCTCTTCATATCAGTAATTCAGCATTCTTGAAGCCTAGCTTACCCGTGAGTTGGCACTGTCAGTACTGCAGTGTAGTCACCTTCCAGCTGGTGTAGCGTTCATCAGAGTGTTGGCTAATGCTATCGAGAGCAAGTAGCACAGGCTAACGACCAAGAAACTATCCCTGTGTCTGAAATCGCTCCCTACTCACTATGTAGGGCACTATATAGTGAGGATGCCATTTTGTAGTGCTGTCCGAAACAATAGTGAGGATTATTACACCCTTTCTAGTGCACTCAAAGTATCCCACAATGCATCACGAAAAGCAGTGTACAACGATGGTCACTAACCAAAGCAATATATCCCATCATATTTTGCTGTCGCGCTGAAAGAAATCAAATTAAAAGTCTCAAATGTCATTTAATAAAAGGCAAAGAAGAAAGTATTCAGCCTTGATTTAAAAGAAGTGAAAGATGCAGCTACTTTGTATTGATTAATGTGGGAAATGCGCTCAGTATAATATGGAATTTTCACAAAAACACATGCATGTGTTTATTATTTTGAAACCCACCAGCCGGCTGATCTCTGGCACATTTTAATTGTGCGACAGCAATGACATAAATACCAGCACGATGCACTAGTGTCCGAAAGCTTTTTTTTATTTTACCAATGATCTCACTATATAGTCATCTATATAGTAATTCCCTATATAGGGAGTAGGGAGTAGTGAACGAGTGAGTGATTTCAGACCCAGGGTAAGATATCAGTGTCCAAACCCTTCTTCCGCGCACACTCGCCCCAGTATTTTTCACTCAGACTTCAGTATTCGGTTCCCTGTGTTATTTACTTAGTTACTTTTAAAATCAACATCAACAACTACACGTGATGGGGCGACCTCGCAGCCAAAATTCTCTCAAAATCTTGTTTTTAATGAAGTGAACCTGGCGGCCATGCTTGTTTACAACTTGTCACAGTCACTCGCTAGTCTCTTTTCCAGTTTTTCAATGACCGTTGGTATGTTTTTCTCTTGTAAATAATGAAGTTTTGGTAGCCTTTCAAGTGTTCGGTTTAGTTTCAGTTTTCAGTTTATTTATTTCATGGTTAATTATAGCATAGCTAATCCTAGCAGTAGCGCTGGATTAGCCTCGTCTTTCTGTTTCCCGGCGGACAAAGAAATGGTCCTGCGCATGCGCAGCAGAAAAGTTTTCTCATTGGATATTCACTTGAGCTCCGACGTATGACGTCATGTCTTGACAATGTGCAATATTATAACAATATTGCACGCTCATTCTCCATCGGGTAGAGTGATGTAATACACATAGGATAAGCGATACAGGGTTCTCCACGAGGGGTTTTAGAGGTGCGGGCCGCCCCCCTTTCTGTGATTCCCGCCCCCGTTTAATTTCTGCCGTCCCTTTACAAAAGGAAGAGACGTCCCTTTGTTTTCTTTGTGACAGATAGCCTTTCTCTGTTGGAGTACCGACAACGCGACAACACCCGAGTGTGAAACTCATTTACCAGCAATTAGTTTATTCAGTTTGACGATTATAGTCTAAGAAAAGCGTTTCACATTTCGGCGTTTTTGACACATTGTTCTTGCGCCGGGAGATAACACGCCTTTATAATAACGTGTGAATCGACACCAAGTTCGAGATAACTGATTGTTATTGTCGGCAGAGAAATAAAGGATAAAAACAAAAAGTTCAAAGTTGGTGCGGCAAGCGTGATATTGCCTATAAAACCGTGAGGATATAACCTGGCTGTCAGTGTTACTGTAGCTCTTGAAGTGCGTACACTCTGTCGAAATGTCTCTTGAGCGATTCGGTTTTACACGTAAGCGTTCCACTGTCGACATCGAAAACATCGATCCAAAACGGCGTAAGATCTCTGGTCAGGCTACTACTAGCGATGCCACAAGCGAAGTTCCTAAGCTGAGTGACAACAAGAAGCATCGTAGATCCGGATGGTATCCGCAGTGGAGTGAAAAGTACAAATGGCTTTAGTACGAAGAGGGTGAAGGTAAGATTTGATCTTTTTAAACAGACTAGTTTGTTAACAATTCCCAGATTACAGTTTTGTTTCTCGTTTCTCCATGACCACAACTTCGACGATCATAACGTGTTTTCTCCGTGATGATTCTACTACGAAAGCTATCATTGGTTAGCCTGGGAAATCCCATGCTGCTTTGCACAATCGTTCCGATCTGAAAAGACAGCATGGAAACTATGGTCTAAAGGCTCGCCTGAGTTAGGGAGCCAATCAGAGAGTGGGGAGGGGTGGAAAGACGGTGACGCGTACTGCTCGACAGACGGAAGCTTGTAGTTTATTTGGGACTGTTTACGGATCACATTTAACATGGCGGCGAGCGATACAAACCAAACTTTCGATCAAGCTTTAGACACTGTTCTAAATAGTTTAGAGCGAAAGTTTGTTTTAAAAAAAGAACAGCGTTTGGCGTTACAGTCTTTCTTCGTCGCTCTGACTACGTCACCGGGTACAACTGCCATGATTGGCCATGGGCTACGTATACGCCAAATGATAGACATTCGCAACGTCCAATAAACGGCCGTTGACAATCGTAAACCACACCTCCCCTACGAGAAATTCAATAGGCGGATTCCAGACCATATTTCACTTGTGATATGGTCTGGTGTTAACCAGACTAATCATTGGTCATTTCGATCATGTGATCGTGGCTGACAAATCACACGTACCGTACTAAATATAACTCGTCCTTCTCAAAGATGGCTGATTTATTGCAGTATCGTTATACTATACTATACTATAGCACCGTTCTTGTTTGGCTTCCGAGAAAGCCTTCTATGGAAAATTGATTCCTCTATTCTAAATGATTACTATTTGAGAGTATTTTATGCAAACGGCATATGTAAATTTATGCAAATTTGTTTCAAGGTCATCCGGTTGACCCCCACCCCCTTATATTTTCAATCCGTGGAGAACCCTGCGATATGCTAACAATATTGCATGCTGTCGAACCAAATGAATGAAACCTGCTAGAAGGGAATAGAAAACGTGTTTTTATTCCATGGAAAAAGTGTCCTGTATGTATAATAATGTTATTCACTTCACCTGACAGTGGTTTTAATGTTATGGCCGATAGTAAAGTTAGTAAAGAGAGAGGTAAAAGGCAGAGTTGGCTGATGGAGGTACATCAAAACAGCTGTACTGCTGTTTCTGCTGACGTCCTCCTGAATGGAACAAACCTTTATATAATATTGATCAGAGGCTTTATGGGGCTGTCGAGCGGTGAAGTATAGACTGGCTTTACAGATAAATATAAAAGAAAACACAGACATTGATGTATTTTGCTCATTTGTTTGATGTACAGCATATTTACACAGACAACCTCGCATGCACACCTACACGCACATGTACAGGCATGGAGTTTTTAATCCCTTTCTCCTGCAGAAGATCGTGTTCGAACCAAGCCCCAGCTACGTGCTAAAGAACCTGAAGCCCTTCTCCACCTACAGCTTTCAGTTAGCAGCACGTAGTAAACACGGCGTGGGGGCCTTCACCAGCGAGATCAGCATACAAACTCCACAAACCCGTATGTACACACACACCTGACACACACACAGGTTCAAATATGAGCAGGAAATGTTTTTAGAGTCCAAAACGGAATCAGTTCAGCACTTGAGGGATAATTAGAAAATAATTTGGACAGTGTAGGAGTCATAGTGGTGTAGGAAAGTGAAACTTTTTGCTCAGGGGGGTGTTTACTTCTACTAATAAATAATATATTTATATCACAGCGCAGTTGAATTGTCATCTGATTCATCAGAAAGTGTGGGTTCATGTTCTATAACAGCAGCTCTGATCATAGTGCCAGTTTATATTATTGTTTCTGTAGTAAATTCATAGGGACTTGTATGGCGGCGTCTCCACAAGTCTAAGTGCTGTGATTTAACAAAGAAAAGGTCTCATTGTTAATATGGAAAAGGTTTCTGAGAGGAGATTTTTATTTACCATTTATAGAAGGAGTCTCGGGGCGGCACGGTGGTGTAGTGGTTAGCGCTGTCACCTCACAGCAAGAAGGTCCGGGTTCGAGCCCCGTGGCCGGCGAGGGCCTTTCTGTGCGGAGTTTGCATGTTCTCCCCGTGTCCGCATGGGTTTCCTCCGGGTGCTCCGGTTTTCCCCACAGTCCAAAGACATGCAGGTTAGGTTAACTGGTGACTCTAAATTGACCGTAGGTGTGAATGTGAGTGTGAATGGTTGTTGGTGTCTATGTGTCAGCCCTGTGATGACCTGGCGACTTGTTCTAGCCTGGGCCCGCCCATCCTAAGCGTGACGCAACACGAGGGCCTGTTGCGAGCTTAGTCTGGCCAGGCAAGCCATCTCCAGCTCTTCCAAGCTCCCAAAAAATCGGGACCCAATCAACTTTGAGCATCTCCAACGGCCCTGGGTAGAGGCGTGTTCAAGGCAGTGATGTAGTAGAACTGCGACCGGAAGCCATAGATTGTTTACAGAATCTATGCCGGAAGCGCTTCATTCACATCACGAACATGGAGCAGCGGCAAGCCTTTAACACAGCGGTAGATGCTGTATTGAAAGCATTCAACGGGAAGTTCTGATTGAAAACGGAGCAAAGAGCAGCCCTGGAGGTATTTATTGAAAGGAAGGACGCTTTCGCCTTGCTCCCGACCGGCTTCGGTAAGAGTTTAATCTACCAGTTAGCCCCGCAGTTTCCGTCGCGTCACATACGTCAGAGGAAAGAGTGATGTGATTGGTTTAAGCTTCGTCACAGCCTTTTCTGGCTTCGACCAGTAGCAAACTGAGGCATTTCAGGGAGGCGGGTCAACCACGGGCTCTGGGAAACGGTTGGGCTTAATATCTTGGCCAGACTAATAGCTCAGAGAGCTTTGAAGTCACGTTAGCCAGACTAGACTTGTCCAGGGTGTACCCCGCCTTTCACCCGTAGTCAGTTGGGATAGGCTCCAGCTTGCCTGCGACCCTGTAGAACAGGATAAAGCGGCTAGAGATAATGAGATGAGATGAGACGAGAAGGAGTCTCCAGCGGTAGCACTTTGTAACAGAGGTAAAGCTCTAAAGGTGATGATACACGGGGCAACTTTTTGGTCAGTGTTGCCGGGCAGTTGCGCTTCGACGCGTTCCCATTGAGATTGGGCAACATAAATTTCTATCTGAACGATTTTGATCATTTTGGGGAACTTTTTAAGATCATCCAATCAGAGTGCTAGCAGCAAATCACATGACCACCCGAGAGCTTCTGAAATTTTCAACAAAGATGGCGGCGTCTCAACGGCAGTGGAGCGAAGAAAAAGAGAGACAGCTTCTACCTTTTTATGCCGGTAAGTTATGTGTAAACCCAAAGTGGTGAATTTACCTCATCAAATGCTTAGAAAACCAACAGACATCTATTTTTGTGTGCTCAGGTTGTAATTAACGCATTGATTTTTTAAAAAAATTTCTTTGGGTTTTTTTCCAGCTAAGTGTAAACTGCTGTTAGCTAACCACTGCTCCATAGAGATTGAATAGGATTTAGCTAACTAGCGGTGGTTTTTGCTAGCATAGTTAGCTGAATGTTATCGCTAGCTATGTAGGGATAATGTTAGCTCTCTTTCGTCAAGTTAAAGTCAAGTTAATGCCCAGGTCAGACGGCAGGCTGCAACTAGTTTTCAGCTACTTGCGTCTACCTTCGATAACAAAATCGCATCATCGACGCACGACGATGCAGATAATGGCAGAGTGTTGCAGAGGGTCTTTAGTAGAGGCAGGCTGACGCAAGTGGATCACGATCTGTTCGCATTTCAGCTGCGATTCGCTTCCAGTCGGTTGCAAATAGCAGGTTAATGCATGTAGAAGGCAGATCTTAATCCGGATGGCGGAGTAGTGGAGGGGAGGAGCCGACGGAAGAAATACAGGAACGGCTAATTAGGGGAGAAACGGAGATTAGGGATCAGTTGCCAAACGAGCGCAAAAGGAAAAAAGCACGAGAGAGTTCAGAAACTCAGCCCTACAACGGGAAAGAGCTCTCAGTTCAAAGAGCACAGTTCAAAAGTTCAAAGCGCTTCCGCGTTGGGAAAACAATGCGCTCACAGTCTCAATAAAAGATATCCACAGAAGAGCGAAATACTCCACAGCGCAGTAACAAAATAATGGAATACAAAAACCGGGGGTGAAAAACCATATCCTGAGGCGAAGACGAGCCCGAGCAGTCTAATATAGAGTCATGGATGAGCTGATGAGAGACAGGTGTGCTGGCCTCAGTGGGGGGAAAACCAGGGAAAGGGTTTAAAGATTGCATCAGGACCTAGATGTTCCCGGCTGGCTCACGATAAGATTCAGCTTAAAAACTCTGCGTCTTGCAATACGTCTAACCACAACGAAGGATTTGACGCAAAACGCCTGCGTCCACCTGCGGTCGGTCGCCACCCAACCGATCGCAGGTCGCACCGTGTGTCTTTCTGCCGTCTGACCTGGGCGTAAGTTAGCGCTCTTGTGTTAAGTGATGGGCAGTTCATGATGATGATGATGATGATGATTATTATTATTATTATTTTATGAGTTGTAATAGAGATATCCAACTTATCGTCTAATCTAATTCCCATACAGAGCACGACTACTTGTGGAACCCAAGGGCGAAACAGTGTAAACTGTGGGATCTAAAAAAGAAAGCCTTTCAGGAGCTCTGTCAGCAGCTCACTGATGACCAGCAAGTTATATGGTGAGTCCTGTTGTGAAAAGTTTTAACGTTCTGCTTTTTAGTTGCTGCTACTGTAACTGAATATTGTATAACTGTAAGGTAACATGGTTCTTTTTATAGCAACAGCTAGTTATAGTAACTTTTAATAGCTACAGTGTGTTTCCCATTAGTTCATATGAACTATGTCATGCCACTACATTTTACAATGTCATGTTCCTGTTTTTCCCAGAAGAAGATGTAAAGAAGAAATTTAAGAATCTCAGGATTGTCTTTACACGGGAGCACAGCCTGGTACTTCAAGTGACACTGACACGAACA
Organism: Neoarius graeffei; assembly: GCF_027579695.1. NCBI lineage: Eukaryota > Metazoa > Chordata > Actinopteri > Siluriformes > Ariidae > Neoarius > Neoarius graeffei. The sequence goes on along the minus strand of NC_083571.1, from coordinate 25,306,054 downwards.
GGTCTCCTCGGTGTCATTTTATAGATTTCAACACGAACTTTCAATTTTTGATGTAATCGCAACTAGGGCTGTGCTCACAGCTCGCGGTACTCGATCATGCACGATTTCCGGGGGTACGATACGATATCGTTTACTCACTTGAAAATCGAAAATCCCATATATGACATACAACCCCGATTCCAAAAAAGTTGGGACAAAGTACAAATTGTAAATAAAAACGGAATGCAATAATTTACAAATCTCAAAAACTGATATTGTATTCACAATAGAACATAGACAACATATCAAATGTCAAAAGTGAGACATTTTGAAATTTCATGCCAAATATTGGCTCATTTGAAATTTCATGACAGCAACACATCTCAAAAAAGTTGGGACAGGGGCAATAAGAGGCTGGAAAAGTTAAAGGTACAAAAAAGGAACAGCTGGAGGACCAAATTGCAACTCATTAGGTCAATTGGCAATAGGTCATTAACATGACCGGGTATAAAAAGAGCATTTTGGAGTGGCAGCGGCTCTCAGAAGTAAAGATGGGAAGAGGATCACCAATCCCCCTAATTCTGCACCGACAAATAGTGGAGCAATATCAGAAAGGAGTTCGACAGTGTAAAATTGCAAAGAGTTTGAACATATCATCATCTACAGTGCATAATATCATCAAAAGATTCAGAGAATCTGGAAGAATCTCTGTGCGTAAGGGTCAAGGCCGGAAAACCATACTGGGTGCCCGTGATCTTCGGGCCCTTAGACGGCACTGCATCACATACAGGCATGCTTCTGTATTGGAAATCACAAAATGGGCTCAGGAATATTTCCAGAGAACATTATCTGTGAACACAATTCACCGTGCCATCCGCCGTTGCCAGCTAAAACTCTATAGTTCAAAGAAGAAGCCGTATCTAAACATGATCCAAAAGCACAGACATCTTCTCTGGGCCAAGGCTCATTTAAAATGGACTGTGGCAAAGTGGAAAACTGTTCTGTGGTCAGACGAATCAAAATTTGAAGTTCTTTATGGAAATCAGGGACGCCGTGTCATTCGGACGAAAGAGGAGAAGGACGACCCGAGTTGTTATCAGCGCTCAGTTCAGAAGCCTGCATCTCTGATGGTATGGGGTTGCATTAGTGCGTGTGGCATGGGCAGCTTACACATCTGGAAAGACACCATCAATGCTGAAAGGTATATCCAGGTTCTAGAGCAACATATGCTCCCATCCAGATGACGTCTCTTTCAGGGAAGACCTTGCATTTTCCAACATGACAGTGCCAAACCACATACTGCATCAATTACAGCATCATGGCTGCGTAGAAGAAGGGTCCAGGTACTGAACTGGCCAGCCTGCAGTCCAGATCTTTCACCCATAGAAAACATTTGGCGCATCATAAAACGGAAGATACGACAAAAAAGACCTAAGACAGTTGAGCAACTAGAATCCTACATTAGACAAGAATGGGTTAACATTCCTATCCCTAAACTTGAGCAACTTGTCTCCTCAGTCCCCAGACGTTTACAGACTGTTGTAAAGAGAAAAGGGGATGTCTCACAGTGGGAAACATGGCCTTGTCCCAACTTTTTTGAGATGTGTTGTTGTCATGAAATTTAAAATCACCTAATTTTTCTCTTTAAATGATACATTTTCTCAGTTTAAACATTTGATATGCCATCTATGTTCTATTCTGAATAAAATATGGAATTTTGAAACTTCCACATCATTGCATTCCGTTTTTATTTACAATTTGTACTTTGTCCCAACTTTTTTGGAATCGGGGTTGTATTTCATGCATATCTCCCGGTTCTGTAGCAGGTTGTCATCAATTTTCACTTGATTTAAATAAAGCATGTTTCATGCCAGAAACCGACGGAAATTCATGCTTGCAACCTGTTCCAACCAAAAACATTTTTATTTACAAATGGCGCTTCCAGTTACTCAGGGCATGCGCACTAGAAATTAGGCCAGGCCTGGATGCATTCCTAGTTGGTTCGTTTCACAGTATCATGATTTTGTATTTTAGTAGAATGCTTTTAAAGCATCCCAATGTGTCCTCGACCCTTCTCTGGAATCTGGAATTGTATTCAGCGTCTTTTAACATTCAAATCGTTAAAATAAATAGATTATAAATAGATTGGCTGGTGTATTATAAGCCAGCCAATCAGAATCAGTGTCTTAAGGCAGCAGCATGCCGTAATGGCTGTTTGTTGTCTAATTAGTATCCAACATCTCTGTCATTTGTGCCTTTATTGTCCGACTTTTGTTATTGAAACAACAAATGACGAAGTAGATAACATCTTTAGACATTTGGTGACCCAAATCTGAAGTTTGCTTGGATAACATCAACTGGAAGTGGCTCAATCGGTATGTTGTTATCAGTAGATTGTTAAGTTTCACTGCGCTCTGCTACAGACGCTGCAAGCTGCTAATTACGTCCCCCATGGCCTCGTCTCGAGACTCATCGATTGAATAATTTTGGCGCCAAACGTATTCGCGCCCTCTGCTTACAATGCATTAAAGACATCATTTAACTCGATATATTGCGATATATATGGTACGATATCGTGAGCAGCTGATGGCAAACGAGCACAGCCCTAATCGCAACGTGTGGAGATGAAAACTCAACAAAATAAAACATTTAAACCTTCCGTCACGAAGCAATGCCTGGAATTCCCTTCTGCCGAGAGTGGCCCAAACCGGAAATGACATAAATCGGTGAACCCCTCCCTGCCTGGAAGGCATGCCGACAGAACTTGGCTGAAGACATGTGGGCAATGTTGTATGACAGGGATGAAGAGGAGTGAGTTGGAGGAGAGGGAGAATGTAGGGCTACCGGTTTGAGCCGTACCAGGACCGTCACATTGACAACCACAATGAGGTAGGGACTTTACCTTAAAGTTTCACACAGGTTCAGTTGACCTTAAAATCTGTTCCCTGTTAAAGGACACTCGAAGAAGAACATAGCTTCTGGAATTTTGAAAAAATATTTTGCAGCTGCAGAGATACAGTGATTTGAGTAAAAGTCAATAACAGTAATTGCATGCTGACCCCCCCACACGCTGTAGCACAAAATTCAACTGGTACTGTTAGAACCAGAAAAGATTCTAGTTTTATGAGCAACTTAGTTTTGGAAGTTAACCCTAACTTTTGGAAGTTAATCCTGGCTGCTGCACACAATGCGTATCGCTCAACGCGTCGCCGGCTTCTGCTGGCTCCAGCGCTGAGAGCGACAGTGCCTACACAATGAGGTGAGTGAGTGGCACTCAGATCTCGGCAGGCTGACGAGTGGACATGGTGGAGGGATGATTGTAACAGACCACCTGGTTTTGTTTACATTAATAATTACCAATACCAGCTGCTGTTAGAATCCTTTACTGCTGTAATTGTTAGTCTAATAGTAACTCCTGTCAATAAGTTATAACTCAGGCCAAGATAAAATAATTGTTTTTGTTCCAATTCGGCAATCGCCTTCTGAATACTGACCTCCCAAAAGCACAGCGTGGCACAGAGATGTGTCGCTTAGTGTAGACAACTGTAGTAGAAAGTAGTCACTAGACTGCAGCCAATGTACCAGAACAGTGCTGGTTTAGATCTACTTATTTTATTACCTGAAGGCTAAAATAAAATACTTTCCCAGCTACCTCAGAGTACCGACCCACTGTTCAAGCCTGTGTCCGTCACTGTTTTCAAGCATTTTCAACACTCTGGAGTAATGGAGTACGTGTACAGTAGAGTGCGCCATCTGTCGGCCAGACTGCTTTATTTTCAGAGTCACAGAGAAGAGTGAAATTATTTACGGTGGTGCTTCAAAGTTTGTGAACCATTTAGAATTTTCTATATTTCTGCATAAATATGACCTAAAACATCATCAGATTTTCACACAAGTCCTAAAAGTAGATAAAGAGAACCCAGTTAAACAAATGAGACAAAAATATTATTACTTGGTCATTTATTTATTGAGGAAAATGATCCAATATTACATATCTGTGAGTGGCAAAAGTATGTGAACCTTTGCTTTCAGTATCTGGTGTGACCCCCTTGTGCAGCAATAACTGCAACTAAACGTTTGCGGTAACTGTTGATCAGTCCTGCACACCGGCTTGGAGGAATTTTAGCCCATTCCTCTGTACAGAACAGCTTCAACTCTGGGATGTTGGTGGGTTTCCTCACATGAACTGCTCGCTTCAGGTCCTTCCATAACATTTCGATTGGATTAAGGTCAGGACTTTGACTTGGCCATTCCAAAACATTAACTTTATTCTTCTTTAACCATGACCCACTTTCTCTTGAGATTCAGTTCATGGACAGATGTCCTGACATTCTCCTTTAGAATTTGCTGGTATAATTCAGAATTCATTGTTCCATCAATGATGGCAAGCTGTCCTGGTCCAGATGCAGCAAAACAGGCCCAAACCATGATACTACCACCACCATGTTTCACAGATGGGATAAGGTTCTTATGCTGGAATGCAGTGTTTTCTTTTCTCCAAACATAACGCTTCTCATTTAAACTAAAAAGTTCTATTTTGGTTTCATCCGTCCACAAAACATTTTTCTAATAGCCTTCTGGCTTGTCCACGTGATCTTTAGCAAACTGCAGACGAGCAGCAATGTTCTTTTTGGAGAGCAGTGGCTTTCTCCTTGCAACCCTGCCATGCACACCATTGTTGTTCAGTGTTCTCCTGATGGTGGACTCATGAACATTAACATGAGCCAATGTGAGAGAGGCCTTCAGTTGCTTAGAAGTTACCCTGGGGTCCTTTGTGACCTCGCCGACCATTACACGCCTTGCTCTTGGAGTGATCTTTGTTGGTCGACCACTCCTGGGGAGGGTAACAATGGTCTTGAATTTCCTCCATTTGTACACAATCTGTCTGACTGTGGATGGGTGGAGTCCAAACTCTTTAGAGATGGTTTTGTAACCTTTTCCAGCCTGATGAGCATCAACAACGCTTTTTCTGAGGTCCTCAGAAATCTCCTTTGTTCGTGCCATGATACACTTCCACAAACGTGCTGTGAAGATCAGACTTTGATAGATCCCTGTTCTTTAAATAAAACAGGGTGCCCACTCACACCTGATTGTCATCCCATTGATTGAAAACACCTGACTCTAATTTCACCTTCAAATTAACTGCTAATCCTAGAGGTTCATATACTTTTGCCACTCACAGATATGTAATATTGGATCATTTTCCTCAATAAATAAATGACCAAGTATAATATTTTTGTCTCATTTGTTTAACTGGGTTCTCTTTATCTACTTTTAGGACTTGTGTGAAAATCTGATGATGTTTTAGGTCATATTTATGCAGAAATATAGAAAATTCTAAAGGGTTCACAAACTTTCAAGCACCACTGTAGGTCTCAGTATTACTTTAAAACCTTTTCTGTATTGTAAAGTACCACAAATGAATACTGCATTAATGCCATAATATTTCTAAATAAACTGCCGTGTTATTCTGTGACTGGGCTTATCTCTATTTGTTTGGTAGTGACACTGTGCGCACACTTCTGGTTTCTGGAGGTTCCCCGATCTACAGTACCTCACAACAAGGTGCCGCAGTTCCCGTCTGCTCAATCGTGCCACTTTCACTTTTTTTATTATCAAAAGCTTATTATTCACAATCGCATTGTGGGTGAACATTATCATAACTATCTTTATTTTCACGGAGTCATAGGGAAGAGTGAATTTATTTATGTCTGTCTGACTTTGAGCAATAAGTCTGGGGCCAGAGCCAAAGATGTTTCTGTGCCTAAATGGAAATATTATCAGGTCTCGTCCTTTCTCCATGATGCCTTCAACCTTGATGAAAGTTCAGACAACTGAGATTCATCTGTGTCATCAGAGTTGGCTGTTCCAACAACCTCCCCCGACTCCGTCCCCAGAGAACATGACACCTCTTTCTCCTACAACTTCATCTCGATCCCATGACCACAAGGCTGCTGAGGCCATGGGTGTCCTTAATAGAAAGGCCTCCTCACCGCATTCAGGCTTTATGCATTACCTTGAACAAATTTTGGAAGACCTGCCACAGAACAAGGCGAAAACGCTGAAAAGGTAAATTACTGAATTGGCTCACACTGTGCAAGATGAGGAGGCGTATCCTCGTCTAGTTTTCAACACACTACATGTAACTATTTAGTCGAACTATTTTTGTTATTCTGTTATTAACGTAATAACTTGCAGTACAATATTTAACTAATAACACTGTTTATTATAACACTTGATCCAAATTACAATAATGATATTGAACTGTTTATAGTTTAGACTACCATTTCTAACATCACCATTCATATTTATATTATTGCATGTATTACTGTGTCTGTGATTATTGTGTTTATAACTGTGTTTCTAATATATGCATTTGCCAGAGTGGCTTAAAAGAAAATAAACAAGATGTAGCCTATTCGATTGTCTCGTTTAATTTATCTTCAAGTACTGGTAGTATAAAATAGTAGCAAATGCATTCCTGGGTTATGGCGGTGTGGAGAAAGAATGATAAATTATGAAATTGCGTTCTCTTGCCAGCTCACTGCTCCATTTGTGTTGAAGTAGAGCCACAGTACTCCTCTCTCACTTGTTTTGCCTGCAAAGGTGATTTTCTGTCTGAGGAAGCTGCAGTAGGATGCATACAGTCTGGTTCTTCCCTCCAAGACCCATAAATAATTCGGCTTGTTTGTGTCCTCTTGAACCACCAGACTGGGAGGGGTGTAGGTGTAACGGGTAAGGGATCCACTTCGTACGTAATTATAGATAACACACACTGCTTTAGTAATTATTACAGATTTGGAAGGTTCCAATGGAATTGCTTGGCAAAAATACTATATCTGTTGGCTGAGATACCAAAAACATTTTCAACACGACGACATGCACGAGTGAGCCTGTAGTTGAAAATTTCCATCCATCCATCCATTATCTGTAGCCGCTTATCCTGTCCTACAGGGTCGCAGGCAAGCTGGAGCCTATCCCAGCTGACTACGTGCGAAAGGCGGGGTACACCCTGGACAAGTCGCCAGGTCATCACAGGGCTGACACATAGACACAGACAACCATTCACACTCACACCTACGGTCAATTTAGGTGGGGTTTACATTAGACCGTATCAGCGGATCATCAGATTAACGTTTTTAAAACGATTCGCGTGCACACAGCAACGCCAATACACGATTCGCGTGCACACAGCAACGCCAATACACGGATACGCTAATCACATGACTAATTAGACGGCACGTCACATGATCCCACTGCATTTCGGCCATGCGCAAGTCACTCACCACTTGCAAGTGGAAGGATGGCAAGCGAACACCTTCTCCAGCAGATAAACACACCTGGCTGTGATGTTCATGTTCTCACTGAGTTTAAGCGCCTGAAGGAGGTAAATAAGTTGAAATGTGTAAATAAACCTCAGTGCGGCTCAGCGCTTCCTCCTGCGCTCCAAATCACTCCGCCCTGAACAGCGAGTGCCCTCTGGAGGGTGCGCACTCCAGCCCTGCGCAGCTCACAGAGCGCGCGAGTGAAGCGCACGAGCAGTGATTCGGGACTGAGCCGCTGTGTGTGTGATCCCAACGCCAGCGAATCAGGAAGGTGGATGTCACAGTGACGTTGTCCAATGACGACGTCAGCTAGAGCTCAGCACTGTGTTTCCTCGTATCTCAATGTTTACACAGCACCGGATCAGATACGAACTGGGTCGAATACGTGGGCCCTGGCGGATTCAAGTTGTTCCGCCTGTGGAGTCGTTTCCCGGCGTTTTAAAGTGAACGGACAGTGCATCCGCGACGAAAACGGTCTAATGTAAACACCACCTTAGAGTCACCAGTTAACCTAACCTGCATGTCTTTGGACTGTGGGGGAAACTGGAGCACCCGGAGGAAACCCACGCGGACAACATGCAAACTCCACACAGAAAGGCCCCTGTCAGCCACTGGGCTCGAACCCAGAACCTTCTTGCTGTGAGGCAGCAGTGCTAACCACTACACCACCGTGCTGCCCTAGTTGAACATTTGTTTGCTTTAATCCACCTGTGTTCTTGGGGATGGTCTCATTAACCATGGCTTCAAGCCAAAGGCCTCATCTGCCACAGCAGTATAAGGGACAGGGAGTTGTAGCCCAGGCGGTTCTTTTGGTGGTGGTATATTTACGGGGATCCCAGACGTCCGCTATTTAGCGGAATTCCGCTATTTTTCTAGCCAAAGTGTTTTTTTTTTTAAATCTCTTGTATATCTCATATCTCATCTCATTATCTCTAGCCGCTTTATCCTGTTCTACAGGGTCGCAGGCAAGCTGGAGCCTATCCCAGCTGACTACGGGCGAAAGGCGGGGTACACCCTGGACAAGTCGCCAGGTCATCACAGGGCCTCTTGTATATCCGTTAAAAATATGTTTGTTTAAGTAAAATGACCAGCAGAATACGTTCTGATTTGGTTTGCTTGTTTAGCAATGTTTTCGTCGGCTTCATTTGTTCTTGTTGACATTCAGGAACACTCGGAAGTTAAATTGATGTAAATACTGCGAGACTGTACGCGACAGAACGAGAAAACAATATGGCTGCGCCCATTTGCTAGAAAACGTGTTTTAACTCCGTTCGTGCTTTTGTTTCTAATGCGTTGAACTTAATTCAATATGTCGTGGAAAAAAGATATCCTCTGTAAAAGAGATAGTGGAACAGTGTCTGGGTTAGATGCAGGGATCAAGAATTCATGGAATTGGTCCTAGTTGGAAAAACAGGTTGATGGATGCCCACTCTCGGAGTTCATTTTTAAACACCAAGATCCAGGGAAAGCACTTTGCATCTTTAAATGTTAAAATCTCAACAGCTTCAGGGGGCAAAGCCCCCTGTACCCCCATCACGGGCGCTGCCCCTGCACCCCGCAAGGGGCTTGCAGCCCCCTTGACCCCTGCTGATAGTTTCTTACATTCCTCTATTTTTTCAATTACTGCTGGGATCCCTGTATTTAGCGTGTTGTTCTCCAGTGCCCGGCTCAGCCCACACTTAGCCCAAACACCCCGTCACTAACTCTGCTATTTGTTCCTACATCTATATAAATAAATTTCAGGTCTGCATCTGCTAGGGCCATCAGAACAATCGAATTAAAACCTTCATAGTTGTTGTAGTGGGATCCTGAATTTGGTGGAGTATACTAGTATATGTTGATGTGTTTTGCCATCCAAGGCACCGATGCAATGTGGGAAGTTCCATCTCTCCTCAAATCTTGTGACAATGTGTTTCCACTCCTTCTGTGGATGGTACTTTGATGTAATCCTGTCTTAGCGCATTGTAAAGTGCATCACGGGTCTCAATAACTGTTGGAGATGCTGTGTCTGCTAACCCAGAATGTGTACTCCAGTGAGGAGAAGGTCTGCCCTGTGGCCAGGTATTTCAGTGTAATTGGCAGTCTCTCCCCTCCAGGTATCGCCGCCCTCGTTACTGTGTCTTGCCTACATAATGAAGGTACCACCAGGCTCAGCAGACTGTTAAAGGCGTGCGAATCCATTTTTAACCAGTTTTTGTAGCTCCCTCAGAAACTGTCTGTAGCACCCCTTTTTCCTCCTCAGCAGCCATCTCCTGTTTTCTTTTTTTGCTGAGATGAGAATTAAACGATTATGTTTTTGCCATGATGTATATGTTAGTTATTAGTTATGACATATGTGATTGAGGCTAGTAGCATTTTTAAAGAGATTTCAAAAGTGTTTATTAATAACAGAATAATGCAGTTATTTTGACTTATAAATGTTAAAATGATGGCAGATTATCTTTTGGCCAGAGTATCAATTCAGTTTTGTTCCAGAAGTGATACTTACTTGAGCGAAATAAAGGCTGAAGCCAAGACAAAAGTGACAGCTGCAAATGTTTCAGTGTCCATCTTTGCGATATCTGTTTCCCTGGCAATAGATTTGCTCTTATCTGATTGTTTTTTGCTCTAATTAGTTGCCCTGCGTCTCACCCGGTTGCCCGCTGCTGGCAACATTGCCCAAAAAGTTGCTCCGTGTATCATCACCTTAAGTCCCCCCACCTCAAAAAAAAAAAAAGAAAAACCAGGAAAGTCTTCAGGATAGAGGATTTTTCACATTCTAGTTTCTCAGTGACATGACTAGCTGCGTTTTTATTGTCGTTAGCTTAAAAGGAGTGAAGAGAAAGTCTGGTGAGGGATTTTTCCTAAAATTTTTTGTTTTTCATTTGAGTTTTACTGGTTGATATCTCGCTTTAAAGTTGTCATAAGTTCTGATATGATTTACGCTACGTTCACACTGCAAGGCTTAATGCTCAATTCCGATTTTTTTGTGAAATCCGATTTTTTTGTGAGGTCGTTCACATTAACAAATATATGCGACTTGTATGTGATCCTCAGTATGAACGAAAAGCGACCTAAAAGTGTTCCGCATGCGCATTGCAGGATACGACGACGTCACACGCAGTGAGCATGGCCAGTGTTTACGGAAGTAAAACCGCCCGGTTGCGGTATGACTCATCCAATCTAGCTTGAATAGCTGCATCCCCCCAAATGGAAATCAGCTCCCTAACCTCTGCGTCCTTCCATTGAGAAGATTCAGAACCTTCACAGCCCGAAGCGTCCCTCGCATTGATGTCATGCGCAGGGGCGCAGATACGTTTTTTGAACTGGGGGGGACAAAAAACTGGGGGGGACAAAGCTGCCAGCAAACCAACCCCAAACCCTGATATGCCTGTCAAACTTCTTGTGGGTTACCATAGCAACCAAGCTCGAGCTCGCAACCTGTGCAGTCTGCGCAGCTCAACCAACCGAATGTCAGTCTTTGTTTTATGTGAGTTGTTGCAACTATGTATACACTGCCGTGCACCTCAATAAACCGAATGGTAATTAGTCTTTTGATTTTTCCGTGAGGTTTGCCTTATGCAAAGAAAGACAGCATAGACGTTTTTCCTCCCTATAAGTGGGGGGGACCGAACGAGGTGAATTTAAATCTGGGTGGGACGAGTCCCACCCTCTATCTGCGTCCGTGATTATGCACCATGTTGTTGTAATTTTTTTTGAGAGACCCGCCGCCTACTTCAGCGCAGAATAGTGACGTTTGTGGCTTGTTGATGACGTGTAAGTCGGATGAATGCGACCTGGCGGTTCAGACTGAAGTCGCATATGAAAAGAGTGGATAGGAATCGGAATTAGGACCACATATCCAAACGGCCTGGGTCGGATTTGAAAAAATCAGATCTGTGTCGTTCATATTGTCAATAAAAGATCGGATACAGGTCACATATGGGCGAAAAGATCGGATTTGAGTCACTTCAGCCTGCAGTGTGAACGTAGCCTTAGAGTGGTGCTTGAAGGTTTGTGAAACCTTTAGAATTTTCTATATTTCTGCATAAATAGGACTAAAACATCATCAGATTTTCACACAAGTCCTAAAAGTAGATAAAGAGAACCCAGTTAAACAAATGAGACAAAAATATGATACTTGGTCATTTATTTATTGAGGAAAATGATCCAATATTACATACCTGTGAGTGGCAAAAGTACTGAACCTTTACTTTCAGTATCTGGTGTGACCCCCTTGTGCAGCAATAACTGCAACTAAACGTTTGCGGTAACTGTTGATCAGTCCTGCACACCGGCTTGAAGGAATTTTAGCCCGTTCCTCCGTACAGAACAGCTTCAACTCTGGGATGTTGGTGGGTTTCCTCACATGAACTGCTCGCTTCAGGTCCTTCCACAACATTTCCATTGGATTAAGGTTAGGACTTTGACTTGGCCATTCCAAAACATTAACTTTAATCTTCTTTAACCATTCTTTGGTGGAACGACTTGTGTGCTTCGGGTCGTTGTCTTGCTGCATGACCCACCTTCTCTTGAGATTCAGTTCATGGACAGATGTCCTGACATTTTCCTTTAAATTTGCTGGTATAATTCAAAATTCATTGATGGAAAGCCATCCTGGCCCAGATGCAGCAAAACAGGCCCAAACCATGATACTACCACCACCAAGTTTCACAGATGGGATAAGTTTCTTATGCTGGAATGCAGTGTTTTCCTTTCTCCCAACATAACACTTCTCATTTAAACCAAAAAGTTCTATTTTGGTTTCATCCGTCCACAAAACATTTTTCCAATAGCCTTCTGGCTTGTCCACGTGATCTTTAGCAAACTGCAGACGAGCAGCAATGTTATTTTTGGAGAGCAGTGGCTTTCTCCTTGCAACCCTGCCATGCACACCATTGTTGTTCAGTGTTCTCCTGATGGTGGACTCATGAACATTAACATTAGCCAATGTGAGAGAGGCCTTCAGTTGCTTAGAAGTTACCCTGGGGTCCTTTGTGACCTCACCAAGTATTACACGCCTTGCTCTTGGAGTGATCTTTGTTGGTCGACCACTCCTGGGGAGGGTAACAATGGTCTTGAATTTCCTCCATTTGTACACAATCTGTCTGACTGTGGATTGGTGGAGTCCAAACTCTTTAGAGATGGTTTTGTAACCTTTTCCAGCCTGATGAGCATCAACAATTTTTTCTGAGTTCCTCAGAAATCTCCTTTGTTCGTGCCATGATACACTTCCACAAACATGTGTTGTGAAGATCAGACTTTGATAGATCCCTGTTCTTTAAATAAAGCAGGGTGCCCACTCACACCTGATTTTTATCCCATTGATTGAAAACACCTGACTCTAATTTCACCTTCAAATTAACTGCTAGTCCTAGAGGTTCACATACTTTTGCCACTCACAGATATGTAATATTGGATCATTTTCCTCAATAAATAAATGAGCAAGTATAATATTTTTGTCTCATTTGTTTAACTGGGTTCTCTTTATCTACTTTTAGGACTTGTGTGAAAATCTGATGATATTTGAGGTCATATTTATGCAGAAATATAGAAAATTCTAAAGGGTTCGCAAACTTTCAAGCACCACTGTATCTTGATTTCATTTTTACCTCACCGAAACAAAAACCTATTTTAACAGGGACGTGTCAACTTTTTATAGCCACTCTAAATAGTTTTTATGGATCTACAGTACATCAACATTAATTATAAATAAAATAAAAAGCACCAGGTAGAATTAAATAGATTAAAATCCAAATCAGGAAAGAGAACTGTCGTCAGTAGTCAATTAACAGTTAAAGGTCAAAAACACAAGACTAAAGGTTAAACATGGAAAGAATGAATCAGGTCGATGAAAGGAAAAAATGAATCAGAAAGACTGGAAGGAAATGAATTCAGGAAAGACTCAAATACACTGAGTGAGAGTGTGAAAATGTGCAGCAGCTGTGTTTGAGGGAAATGAGGGTCAGCAGCTTGTGAGGCAGAACCAGGCCGTAAAACAAAGTGTCTCATTTAAAGTACACATCGACCCAAAAGTTCATGCAGTGCTCTCTTCGGGGGATTTGTGACGGTGTGACTTCTTCTTTAATTAATACAAGAATGCCATTGTTGACAAACTGCTGTATTATAAGAGGAATAAAACACTTTAGGCCATGATGTTTGGGGAAAACAATCATCTTCACAGAACCCTTTTATTGATAATTTTCTCGTAACAGCCCCATTATGTTTTTTCCCCTTAAGTATTAGATTATACACTTAATCCCAAAAAATACGACGTATTCACAAAGTTACATTCAAAAAGTTCTTAATATATTATCATATGCAATAAAAAACCCACCCAGAAAAATCACACTTGAGTATGTATTATTTATTGTAGAAAAAGTAAGCTGTTGGTTTGCAGTCTTTGGGATGAATAACTTAAGGCAGTTGACAATCCAAGGCTTTTTATGTGAATGAGTTTATGATTCAGATTTAGTTTTTCATTTGACCTGAATAATAAATCGTCTTTCAGGCAATTTTGTCTTTTTTGACAATTGATTAATGCCGATTCATATTAATTATGGTCTGACACCACTGTCGACCCTTCAGAATTAGGTTGCAGTCCTCTAGATGAAGGTTTTAAGCCAGATGTGTGAAGTTCCATTTTAATTCTAAATATATATCAACTCCATTTAATCCAAGCCACGTTCCCTGTATCCAGAATCACTCCCTACTCACTATATAGTGAGGACACCATTTTGTAGTGCTGTCTGAAACCTTAGTGAGGATTATTTACACCCTATATAGTGCACTCAAAGTATCCCACAATGCATCACGAAAAGCAGTGTACAACGGTGGTCACTAACCAAAGCAATATATCCCATCATGCATTATGGTCGCGCTGAAAGAAATCAGATTAAAAGTCTCAAATGTGATTTAATAAAAGGCAGCGGCAAAGAAGAAATTATTCAGCCTTGATTTAAAAGAAGTGAAAGATGCAGCTACTTTGTATTGATTAATGTGGGAAATGTGCTCAGTATAATATCTGTTTATCACAAAAACACATGCATGTGTTTATTATTTTGAAACCCACCAGCCGACTGATTTCTGGCACGTTTTAATTGTGCGACAGTAATGACGTAAATACCAGCGCGACGGACTAGTATCCGAAAGCGATTTTTCATTTTACCAATGAGCTCACTATATAGTCCTCTATATAGTAATTCCCTATTTAGGGAGTAGTGAACGAATGAGCGATTTTGGACACAGGGAAGGTGATCAGCTTAGGCTACATCCACACGACAACGGCAACGAGATGTTATTTAAAAAAATATCGTGTCCACATGGGCAATGATCAGTAAAATATCAGGTCCATATGGCAACGCAACGCTTGCTGAAAACGATGCAATACACATGCCACACCTCTAGGGGCGCTGTAAGACGGTCCTTTCAGAGACACCAGAACAATAGAAGAAGTAAGGACGTATGCGCATAAACCATTATGTGCGAGACTTCATATTAGCCACAAAGTCAGAAAAATCTGTTCGTAAAATTACATTATAATGACCAAATACAATGAAAAGTATTTTTCCAGTCTCACCTGTGAAAGGTAATCCCATGTGATCTCGTTTGGATGGTAAACCTGTTGGTACAGTTAAACGCAGCACATGAATGAGGCATCTTTATTCTCCGCTTTGACCCATCCAATATGGCGGTGAGGATGACGTATGATTCTACGCGGAAGGCGGCGTCTTTAATGGTCCGGAATAAATTGAATGCTACACGTTGATGGATTAATTTGTTCTTCTACGCCCTTTTTGAGGAATGTATTGTAGGACTTAAACCAACATCTGAAGAGGTGAGATCGCTCCTTTTTTTCCCCTATTTTTGCTGGCGGGATTGACTCTGCCCTAAGGGCTATTCTCTCTCTCTCTCTCTCTCTCTCTCTCTTTCACTTTGCACCATTACACAATAAATATTCACAGTGAAAATATTTTGTAAGCGCGTTTCATGAACCAAGTTATAGGATTTGTTGACAACTCGCATCGAGTTCGTTACACTTCTACCCGGCGTGAAGCACTCACAGTCATGTGGTTGTGACGTCATCGTAAACAAATCCGTTCTACTCATCCAGACGACTTCGCAACGGCGCCGTTGCCAGATCTTTCCACTCTGGAACCCGTTCTCAAAAGATTGCGTTTTGGGGCACCCAAAACGCCGGTGCCGTGTGGACGCCAGGCTGAAACGATAAACAATTGTATCGGATTCACCTGAATCCGTTGCCGTGTGGACAGGGCCTTAGTTTATCACTAAGGACAGCCACAGGAGAAAGGTGGAGCAGAAGCTGAAGGAGAACAGCATGAGGGAGGTCTGGAAAGGTGTGAAAACCATCACAGGCCACAATACAAAGACCAGAGTCGTTGAGAGGACAGTGGAGAGGGCAAATGAGTTGAATGACTTTTTCAATCGGTTCAACCAGCCCACGTTCCCCCCACCCTCTCCCTCACTGCAGCCATCTCTCCTTCTTCCCTCAACACACCTACCCCCAGTCATCATAGCAGCCCCCTCCTCCCCCACCTCAACACAGACTCCTCCAAGCATTACTGCAGACCGGGTCAGAGGTCAACTGAGGAAGCTTCACCCCAGGAAAGCAGCAGGCCCGGACAAGGTGTGTCCCCGACTACTGAAGACCTGTGCTGCTGAACTGGGTGAATCACTCCAACGCATCTTCAACCTCAGCCTGCAGCTGAGGAGAGTGCCAACCCTCTGGAAGACATCATGTATCGTTCCAGTTCCCAAAAAGAATCGGCCCAGCGAGCTGAACGACTTCCGACCGGTGGGACTCACTTCACATCTGATGAAGACGTTGGAGCGACTCTTCCTCAGCCTCCTCATACCCCAGGTACAACATGCCCAGGACTGTCTGCAGTTTGCGTACCGGGCAGGTGTCGGTGTGGAAGACGCCATCCTCTACCTGCTACCTGCCCACTCGCATCTGGATAAGGGAAATGGCACAGTGAGGATCCTCTTCTTGGACTTCTCGAGTGCCTTCAACACCATCCAGCCCCTATTGCTTCAGGACAAACCGAACAGGATGCGAGTGGACCCCTGCCTGGTCACCTGGATCCACAGCTACCTTACCGACAGGCCGCAGTACGTCAGGCTGAAGGACATCACGTCTGACACTGTGATTAGCAGCACCGGAGCACCCCAGGGCATGGTGCTGGCCCCTCTTCTCTTCACCCTGTACACTGCAGACTTCTGCTACAATTCGGAGCTGTGTCACATTCAGAAGTTTGCCGATGACACAGCCATCGTTGGGTACATCAGTGACAACAGAGAGGAGGAGTATAGGAGCCTGGTGAGGGACTTTGCTGTGTGGTGCAACAGGAACCATCTGCAGCTCAACACCTCGAAGACCAAGGAGCTGGTCATTGACTTTGGGAGGTCCAGACCAAGGTCACGACCAGTTCTGATCGAGGGAGTCAAGGTGGAAGCTGTGGATTCCTACAAGTACCTCGGGCTGTGGCTGGACAGCAAGCTGGACTGGACTTGCAACACCAAACACTTACATAGGAAGGTACAGAGCAGGCTATACTTCCTTAGGAGGCTGCAGTCCTTTAACATCTGCAGGAAACTCCTGTGGATGTTCTATCAGTCTGTGGTCGCCAGTATCCTGTTTTACACCGTGGTGTGCTGGGGGGGCAGCGCATCCAAGAAGGACACATCCAGGCTGGACAAACTGATCAGGCGGGCCGGCTCTGTGGTCGGCATGAAGCTGGACTCTCTGGTGACGGTGGCAGAGAAGAGATCTATGGACAAACTACTGAACATCATGGACGATGCCAGTCACCCTCTGCACACCGTCATCAGCAATCAGAGGAGTCTGTTCAGTGACAGAATGCTCCTTCCCAAGTGCAGGACGAACAGACTCAAAAACTCATTTGTCCCTCACGCCATCAGACTGTACAACTCCTCTCTGGGGGGGGAGGAGGGGTAACAGGAGGACAGAGGATGGGAAGGAGCAGTAGCCTAGCCTGACAATAAGCAATACTGGACAATGTGCAGTATAATGTGCAATATAAAGTGCAATATCTCTCCTGCTGCCCCCACCCCTTTTATCCCCCCTTCCCCCCCTCTTCCCCATATCTTATTCTTTTTATATTTGTATATGTAAATAATTTATTTTAATTTATCTAGAAGTTTTCTCTATTTATTTTCTCTGTTTATCTGTAATGATGCTGCTGGAATCTTAATTTCCCTGAGGGAGCCCTCCCAAAGGGATCAATAAAGTTTTATCTAATCTAATCTGATCTAATCTAATCTACACTGAACAAAAATATAAACGCAGCGGTCCATATTTTATGAAATACAAATGTTCAGATAGAAATTCATTTTCATTTTTATTTTCTATGTGCCCGAGCCCAGTCCAGACGAGAATGTCGTCGCCCAGCAGTCAGGTCCAATCCTCGATGAGGTCTACGTGCATGGAGGCCAGCTTCTCTGAGTCGGTTTCTCACAGTTTGACTGCTGACCCTGCGATTGTGTCTCCCCATGGTCTCATCTGCAGTCCGTGTTGCAGTCCGGCACCGATCACGCAGGTGGGTCAGACGGATATGCCGGTCTTGTGCTGGAGTGGTGACACGTGGCCTGCGTGCATGTGGCATGTTGTCTGTGGTGCCATGCTGCTGAAATCGTCGTCGGAGGCGGACTATCGTGGAATAGCACCCCCAGTTGACGCCCTACAGCTCTGATGGACATTCCAGCCTGCAGCATGCCAATGGCTCGTTCCCGGTTGATTCTGGTCATCTGTGGCATCTTGACATTTGAACATTTTTGTCATTTTAGGGTGGCCTTTTATTGGCCCCACATAAAGGATGGTCATGACATGCATTACTCAGTGAAATTTTTGTCTGCAATGGTCACACCCGACTGGATCATGGATTATCTCAAGTCTGGGCACTGCTCAGAACTTGAGTAGAGGGACATTTTTTTTTCAAAAAATGTTTACTGGTATGCTATACTATCATTTGATGTGGGCAGAAAAAAAATCAATATCGGATGTACAAAATAAATAAAATCTTTAGGTGCTGGGTTTATATTTTTGTTCAGTGTATTTCTGTAATATCTAAAAAAAAAAAACAGGCCATTCTATGGCTGGGAAATTATTTAATTTGAGGGGATTCCTGAGCAAATAATGTGCATGAAATCGCTCGCTTTGCGCAAGTCAAGCAGACCGAGGAAGTCCGTGTGCGCATGCGCAGGTTTACCTGAGTCGACGTCTTTTTTTGGATTTTACGGCAGCTGGCATCCACAGTGTCGCATTACTGCCATCTACAGGTTTACCTTTTAAGCGTGCACTGACAGTTCCATCATTCTGTCGCTAAACGAACAGCTGATCACACCGAGGTGCTCGCTGAGCGCCGATATTTATTAGTTTGGTCCTGTGTTTCCTTTCCTTCGTATATAACATAACGTCTTTTCTTCTCGCTTTCCGTTACTCTAGTCGGTCTTTCACGTTTCATTCACACGCTCACATCCGTCATTTTTTTCTCCCGTTTCACATTTGTATCCTACAATGCCTTGCGCGAACGGGGAAAGCCCACCACGTCATGCATGATGTAATATCTTGTATTGCATCATGGTGAAGCAGGAAAAAATAGCGGAGAATTTAGGGCCACATGGCCCTAAATGCATTAATTGTTCTATTTTTTAAAAAACTAATAAAATTGTAAGTCTGTGATTCGAATTCAGTCGCTTTCAGTCCACTAAACAGAAATAACTGGGTGTCAGGGAAAATTCTTTTTATGACCAACACTTGAAAAATCTGAAAGGCAGTCTAGCTTTAAGCTTAGGTTCAACAAGACCATGTTTATCTTTATACAAAGTGCCTCTCTAATTTTATTTTGATTTCTGACACCTTGTTGCATAAGCACTTTGAAAAAAAAAAATTTTTTTTTTCATCATTGATTTGTTATAGGGCGGCACGGTGGTGTAGTGGCTAGCGCTGTCGCCTCACAGCAAGAAGGTCCTGGGTTCGAGCCCCGGGGCCGGCGAGGGCCTTTCTGTGTGGAGTTTGCATGTTCTCCCCGTGTCCGCGTGGGTTTCCTCCGGGTGCTCCGGTTTCCCCCACAGTCCAAAGACATGCAGGTTAGGTTAACTGGTGACTCTAAATTGACCGTAGGTGTGAATGTGAGTGTGAATGGTTGTCTGTGTCTATGTGTCAGCCCTGTGATGACCTGGCGACTTGTCCAGGGTGTACCCCGCCTTTCGCCCGTAGTCAGCTGGGATAGGCTCCAGCTTGCCTGCGACCCTGTAGAATAGGATAAAGCGGCTAGAGATAATGAGATGAGATGATTTATTATATTTGGTACAGTTTGTTACATCTGGCTAATGGAATAAGAGAGGAAGCTATGTTTACCCTGAGATTGATAAATGCTTTGAACACATTTAGACATATTGAAACTTCTTACCATATAATCACCAATTTTAATCTATTTAGCACATTTAACTTGCCAAAATGACCTCTTACTAGAGCGCTGAATGAACTACAGCACTGATACCCAGACCCTGTGTTCTGCTTTAACACACCTGATTAAACTCACTGGTGAATTATTAAGGCCTTCATGAGCTGGGTGATGAGTGTCGGAGCAGTTAGAAAACATGCAGCCGAGTCAGAAATTGCGACTCGGCCTTAGAAAATTTCCTCAGTGGGTATTCCATCTTCCTAATGGCTTATCTGTTTGACATGTCGAATTAAAAGAAATAAGAAAAGGCTCCAGGCAATGGCACACAATGCCAAGCTCGTTTCGGAGAGTCAGATAAAATATATAGCATAAGAAAAGTATCTAATAGATATAGGGAGAAAGGAAAAGGAGGGCGAATGGAAACGCTCGATTGAAGGAGATAAAGGTGAGTGTGTTGTCAAATATTTCTTTGTTTGTGTTCATGCACAGACATGAATCTAGAGATAGTCTTGACATTTATGTTAAAGTGCATATCACGGGTAAATTCAGGAGCAAGATCAATGCAATTCTCCTATTTTATATTAAACTTTGATCAAATATCTGTCACATTCTGCATTCGCTGCAATTTTTTTACCTTGCGCAATACCAGAAAAATTCAGTTGAAATCAAGCCATTTGAGTTGAATTGGTCCGCCTCTGAAAAAACTTGGCATTTGGATTTCCCGGCAAACATTGATTTTCGTGACGTCGCGTGCGGGACGCCTCCCTCTGAATCCTACGTCAGCACTGGTTTGTTTATGAGAAAACAACCTGGTGGGTTTTCTGCAAATTTCTTCAACGTTATCACGTAATAATTAAAATGGTTAAGATAAGATAAGAGAAGTCTTTATTGTCATTGTCACTTTTCCAAAGGTACAACGAAATTGAAGGTGCTGTTGACTCATTATGAGTTATAGAAAGAAAGGGAAAAAAAAGGGGGGGAGAACAAATAAAGTATAAAAATAAATAGTAAAGTGTACAGAGTTGCACTGGTAAAATGGTATAAACAGAATATAAACAGAAATCTATTGTATGGTTCTATACTGTATGTACACGGATTGCACTTAACAAACAGAATTGTTTTGGTTCTGTACGTACACAGATTGCACTGATAAGAAAGTATATACACCCATACAGTGGCGGCTGGCTTTTGTAAAAGTGAGGGAGGAAGGAATGCTTGGTTGAAGGTCACGGGCCCCAATGCGACCGCACCTGCTGGACCGGCTATAGTTAC